>NC_057392.1:18356231-18520595 GCF_019320065.1 Cervus canadensis | reverse complement strand
ACGGCGCGCGCTATTCCCCAGGTGTGGCGCACCACTCCCTTGCGGACCCAGATCTCCAGTTTTCCGCTGGCGCCAGTCGGGTGCGCGCGCCTTCCGCCCCTGCGTCCCCATCCCCAGTCCCCGCCCGCGCCGGTCGGGTGCCTGCGCCCTGTGTCTCACCGCGACCCTCCCCTCCCCCCTGCCTCCTGCCTCCGGCGGGGCTGGGCCGGTCCGCAGCCTGCGAGCTCTTCTCGGGACTTTCTCCGTCCCTTTGTTCTGCGAACGGCTGGCAGTGTGTTCCGGCTGGTTAATTTTCTCTCTCTCTTTTGGTCTCCCACAGTTCAAGTTGGCACCTCACAGAAGCTCCCTCTGATTGTCCTCAGGGCACTCAGGCCCGGACCCTAGCCCAAGCAAGGCCGCCTAAGACTCCCTTCCCGGGACGGGTCTCCGTCCTTAGCTCTTTTGTCTCACTTTTTATCTTTTATATTTTGTCCTACCTCCTTTCGAAGACAATGGTCTGCTTTTCTGGGCGCCTGATGACCTCAGCTAGCGATCAGAAGTTGTTTTGTGAAGTTTGCTCTGCATTCAGTTATTCTTTTGATGAATTTGTAGGAGAGAAAGTGGTCTCCCCGTCCTACTCCTCCGCCATCTTGCAGAAAGATCAGGGTTATTAATTTTTTAACAGAATGTACAATTTTGAAACTCATTGCATTTTAATTTTGTTTATGGAACACCTCTTTGGAATATAAGTATTACTAAATTTTATGTACTCTAAAGTATTTGATTTTCCTTTTTGGGTGCATCTGTGGTGATTTCTATTCTCTATTATATACAAATTGATTTTCTTAAATTCTGATATCATACTAGATTTTAATCAGCTTCTCCTTTTAGATCAAATACAGCATTTCTTCTTTGTGGTGTAACCATAATATTTCTAATCCTTAACCAGCCACTCAGTTCATTCCTATGTTAAGAATAGTTTCTTTTTCCTGTTAGCATATTTTTGACCTAAATCTCCTCAGTCGGCTAACTTGATTGTTTGACCATGTAATCTCGTCTTTTACCAGCTCCAGGCTGATAAATAGATAAGGATGAATATAATGTGAGTTTGTGAATGTGCACATATTTATAAGTGAATTAGATACCTATGAAAAGTCATTTACATATAATAAAGGGTCTTTTTTTTTTCCCCTGCATGATAATGAGAGAGAAAATCTCTGGTGTATGGCTCTCATTTCCCACATTAAAGTGATGTTCTGTACTCTCAAGAACATAAACTGATAAATTAGAAAAAAATCAGATTCTTCCAATTGCACTAAAATTTGAAGAAAAAGAAATGATTTCTTTCTAACAAGGCAGAAAAGAAAAACAAGTTGAACAAGCTCTGGGCTTCCGGAATTTCCCATTCAGCTCTTTCTCTGCTTATGTTCCAAACAATTGCATAAAAGCAATCCTAAACAAATGTTTATAGAGGCTGCACTCTGAAATACTGATAATGAATTCTACATAACAAGCACAGTCTTTCCCCCGGCTGTTTGAATTTAAAGTATACATTTTGCAGTAATTTTGATGACTTCATTTTGAAATGGTTCTTAACAGACATTTTGGAAATGTCTCATGTCATGAATTTATTCATAAACCAGCCTGTCAAAAACCTTAGCTTTCACAGGGGACAAAGTGTCTCAGATGCGTGGGTAGTTGTTCCACCTGAATTATCCACCATCTTGAAAGGTCATTACTCATTTCCGTGTCTATTTGGATACTCTTGCTCACCACCCCTGGTTTTAGGGCCATGTGGAGAGGAGACCATGATAACTGAGTTCCCAGCTATGCAACACTGGGTATGGGCTATATTCCTCTACTAATTATGATGATAGCTTTGTGTTTGGGAAGCTATGGTGTTTACTGTTATGGTAATGATCACTGTCATTCATCAAAACGGTAATAAACCAATAATGGGATCTTGGAACAGGAGGGAAAAGAAAAGTGTGATATGTCATTTTTTCACATGCTGACAGCCACTTATGAGGACTGATAGGATCTAATGCTTATTTGTTCAATAAACAAGCCATTGGGTTGTGAACAAGAGGTCAGTATAGCCAGCAGTGAGTGTGAGCTGCTCCATCAAAGGGCATTATTTAGTGTTTAGAGCAAGTCCTAGAAAGTCTTACAATAAGGATAGTACAACACGTGGGTCCACCCCCTCTGATTCCTTGGAAAACAAGTAGATGCTTGTGCATTTCTAGTTCATGGCCCTTGACCTTGCCCTGTCATGAGCTAGATAGTCATGTGGATGGGTTAAACCAGCACATCTCATATGTAGTGATTCCATTCAAATACAGATCCTGGAGTGGTGGGCTGAGATTCTGCACATCTAACCAACTTCCAGAACTTGCAGGACTGAACTTGCAGGAAGGAGGGACAAAGCCCAACAGAAGTAGACTTGGGGTATCTTCTAATAATAGGTCATGTGCTTAAGAGGGCAGAAGATTATGATAGATGAACATGTAGGCTCTGGATGTGAATCCTGGCTTGGCCATTGCTAAGTTTTGAGTAGTAACCATGAACCTCAAAGTTCTTGCATCTTGTGTTAGGTTGAATGTTGGCCACAGCTCTGCTCCCCTAGGGCCCACCTAAAGGCAGTGTTACTTGGGGCAGGCCATTTCCCCCAGACCTGTTGGGAACCTTCTAAAACTTCTGCTTGGATTTGCATACTTCATGTCTGCTCACTTGCCATTATTGGCCATAGCATGTCACCTGTCCAAGCCTGATGTCAGTAGACAGGGCAGCTGTCTCCTCCCACAAGGTGGCAGATGGGGATGTATCATCCCCTACAGGAGAGGAGCTGAAGTGTTAGGATAAGAACACAGTCTCTTAGAAGCCACTCAGCAGCTGTGTATTGTTGTTACCTTCAGAGGGTTGTTTTCACAATTGAGTAAGCTGATGTGGATAGGACATGGCACCTCTCATAAGAAAAGCTCAGTACATGTTTGTAATCATACTTGATATTGCTTTTGTTCTTATACCTCACCCTGATCCTCATGGTCAAGTTACTGTATCTTCCAGGCCAAGGGAAGTTCCTATCCTTTCCTGCCGGGACACGTGGAACTTGTGGAGGCCCACTGTGGACCAAGCAATCAGATCACTTGAAGTGTTGTCAATTAGGCACTTGCTTGAATGCAGTTCTAGGTTATCGACACGGTCACTTATTTCTGAATCATTCTAGGCAGTGGCTGAATCTTCCTGCCCATCACACTGCTTGTATTTTTGGCTTGAGTTTCAGATTACTTGATTATTCTATTCTCTGTATTTTGTTTTTGACCTACTCATTGATCATGTATTCTACAAATATTTCTTGAGTAGCCAAGTTATCAGACATTGTGTGAGCAGCAAAGATATACTTGGTGTGTATCAAGGGGCTTACTGTTGAATAAGGTCTTAGGAGCATCCCTTACGTGTAAGCCCTGGTTCATCACTATCCAACTACCAAGTACTAGTGGATGAAGTTGCAGAGATAGGACCCAGCCTGAATAAATGGGAACCTGGGAAGCTTGAGCATATCCATTGAGTCAAAGGGTAACTTTATAGGTTTGTGAGCAGAGCAGGTGCATTACTTGGGCATTAGGGGAAAAGACTGGGAAGTATGTACATGTATTGGCTGTAGGGTTGTCCAGTGGCTGGGAACTTGGTGGAGGAAGAGATTATCAGGGTGTGATATGGAGCAGTGGTGGAATGAACAAGGCTGGGACAGTATGTGTATTCGGGAGCAGAGAGTAACCAGTGACCTTAGAATGCTGAAGGTGATCATGATGCCATAATCAGAAAGAGGAAGCATGAGCAGGCAGATGGTTAGGTGGGAGGAAATGATGCATTCAGTTTGGTCCTGAGTTTGTGCTGCAAGAGAGACATCCAGATAGAGATGTTGGAAAAAAAGTTTTAGATAATATTTAGACCAGTTAACCGGATCAACTAGTTGTGTGTTCAGTCACTTCAGTCATGTCCTACTCTGTGTGACCCTATGGACTGTAGCCCACCAGGCTCCTTTATCCATGGGATCTCTCAGACAGGAAGAGTAGGGTGGGTTACCATTTACTTTTCCAGGGGATCTTCCCAACCCAGGGATTGAACCTGCATCTCTTAGGTCTCCTGCATTGGCAGGTGGGTTCTTTACCACTAGTGCCACCTGCTAGTGGTATCAACTAGTTGAGGATCTACTATGTAATACATGTTAAAGGTATATCAATCTTATCAGTCTTAACTCAAGTAAGAATACAGATCAAAGCATACACAGTCCTTAAATGATGAAGAATGAGATCTTTGTTAATACAATAATTCCTCTTACCAGGTGGGTAATTTTTTTTTTATTTGACTAAAAATAGGCATGATCTATTCATGAATCTCTTTTTGGAGCAGTGTGTTATAAAGCAATGTTAATGTGTTAAATTAACTGTGATTTAAATTGATGTTGTCTCAGTCCCCTGGGACCAATGAAACACAAGAAGGGCAGGAAAAAACAGCCATTTCAGTTGTTGCCTAATGATAGGAAAGATTTGAAAATCAAACACATTGAGTTAGCCTCACTGTGCAGCAAGGAACAAAACCGAATTAATTATAAATAAGATGAATAAATAATTTAAACATATCACTTATTGCCTCTTTATTGCTCAACACTTGAAAAATTATTTCAATTAGAAACTTAAACTCAGTTTGATAGACGATGAAGAGTATGCAGCCCAAGATAAATGTAAATCCCTTTGTGATATAAAAATTTGATTTTGCAGTATGAGGTCTATTAAAAAGAAATTAATAATCTCCAGAAGAAAGAGGTAGTGCCAAGAAAGGTTGGCCCTTTCCTACAGAATATTGCTTAAGAGGAGAATATCAGTAAGATTATTACAGAGATTTTCTTTTTAAATCAAAACCATAAAACTAATCACCAACTTCCCGAATAAACCAAAAAAACACTTGATACACATTTGTTTCTTTAGAGCTCATATTAAAATCATAGAGTGTGTATGCTACTTTTATTTCACATGATTTTGATTTTCTTCCAAGCCCAAAGAAATAATTTGGGTTTTTTTCTGTGTCTCTGTCTGCCTATTGGCCCCATAAAACACCGCAGAGCACTCTCCCCTTTGTTGCACCTACAAAGTGAGGGATTTGTTTGTCTGGCTGGTGCCATGCTGGATCTTATCCAAGACAAGAGTGTCCTAGACAAGCTGCAAATTCCCTGGGCTTTCATATTCTGGTGGCTCAAAGCCCTCCCTCTGTCTGTCATCCCTGATAGATGCAGTTGACTGGTGAGAGCACTGTATTTATATGTTCAATCTGAAACTTCAGAGTCCTTCTCACCACAGGACTCCAGGCAGTCATGGCAAGTTGACCAGAATAGGCATGTGGCGTGAAATCGATGTGTCATCTGACTGGGGGTCTAAGGAATTAAGAATTTTGTGACATCTATCATGGCATATTGGGGTTTCCCAGGTGGCTCATTGGTAAAGAATCCACCTGCAAATGCAGGAGACTAGGGTTTGATCCCTGGGTCAGGAAGATCCCCTGGAGGAGGAAATGGCAACCCACTCCAGTATTCTTGCCTGGAGAATCCCATGGACAGAGGACCCTGGTGGGCTACAGTCCATGGGGTCACAAAGAGTCGAGCACAACTTAGCTAATAAACAGCAACAACAACACATCTGGCATATTAGCAGTGTCTGATTTCTTATAGATGCAAACATCCATTAACTGAGCTTTTCGTTCAGGCTGTAGAAATGAGTTCTTTCTACTCTATATGTGGAAATTAAAGGCCAGAAGTAAATGTTGAAGGAAATTGACATCCATACCTTACCTTCTGAAACTCCATGTCCATCTGTAGGAGCTAAAGGCGTGCAGCTCTCCCTCTGCCCCTCATCGCAAAGCAAACAGAATTCTCATCACCCAACAGAAAGCAAAGGCAGAACAAGTGAACACTAGCTGGGCCACTGATGCTTGCTGAAGCAGTTTTCAATTAATTTCAAAAGTTTCCAGAAATTCTATAGCAGAGGTTGAAAACAGATGTGTTTTGCTTGGCCAGTGGGGGGTTTATTTCTTTAATTTGCCCATTTGTGGGTCCTCTCCTCCAGACATCACAGGCTCCACCACTGCCCTGTCTTGATCCTGGAAATGTCTGAAGACAACTGACTTTGTGACACCCTTACGCCTTCATCCTTCCCATTTTGGATCGAAATGTGCCCTCCCCCAAAATTCATAAGTTGAAGTTCTAAGCCCACGATGTAACTATATTCAAGAAAAGGGCTTTAGGGAAGTGTGCTGTCTTGTGCTGTGCTAAGCCGCTCATTCGCATCTGACTCTTTGCCACCCCGTGGACTGTAGCCCACCAGGCTCCTCTGTCCACGGGATTCTCCAGGCAAGCATACTGGAGTGGGTTAGGGAGGCTGTTAAGGTGAAGTGAAGACCTAAGGGTGGGGCCCTAATCCCAAAGAACTGGTGTCCTTATAAGAAGAGGGAGAGACACCGGGAATGCTCATGCTCTGTGAAGAGGCCCTGTGAGGATGGTGAGAAGGTGGCCGTCCATCAGCCATGGGGAGAGGTCTCAAGAGAAACCAGACCTGATGGAACTTTGATCTTGAACTTCCTGCCTCCAGAACTGTGAGAAGTAAGTAAGTGTCTGTGTTTAAGCCTCCCTTGACTGCTTAGTCGCTCAGTCGTGTTTGACTCTTTGTGACCTCAGGGACTGTAGCCTGCCATGCTCCTCTGCCCATCGAATTTTCCAGGCAAGAATACTGGATTGGATTGCCATTTCCTTCTCCAGGGGATCTTCCTGGCCCAGGGGTCAAACCCATGTCTCTTGCATCTACTGCATTGGCAGGTGGTTTCTTTACCACTAGCACCACCTGGGAAGCCCTAAGCCGCTCAGTCTATGGTATTTATTCAGACACCACCGCTACTACTAAAAACATGGATGAAACAGCAGAAATCTCTGATCAAAGCTGTGGGGTGAAGTGGGTGGGGGGGCCCATACCAGGGTGCTCTGCCTCTGAGGGACTCCTTAGACTTCTCGTTTCTCTTCTTTTCTGAGAGTCCAACAAACCAGCTTGATACCTGAGCAGGCAGAGTCGCACCTGAAAGTCTGAAAGACCTGGGGCTTCTTGCAAGACATCTGATTTTGTTTTTTTGAAAGGGTGACAGCAATTTTTACTTTGAACATTTGGCAAGGGAAAAGGAAAAGATGAAGCATTAAAAGTAATTGTCGCTCACTTCCCCTTGCCTCCCCTGCTGAGGACTCTCCTGTGTTGGACAGGAATTTACTGAATTGAGGCTTCCTGGGGAAGCATAGGCCAAAATGAACCCAAAGCCAGGGAACCCAGAAAAGAAAGCTGAGGGCTGCTGAGAGCCCTGATAGAGGGGAGCTTCTGATAGAGGAGATGGGTCCTTCTCGAAAAGGAGATAGTAGAACCCAGGTGGCTACTGGAGATGGAATGTCTACAGGACTTGGAATATGATGGAAGAGTGTTTGTCTGGTCAGCAGCTATGTGTGTGTGTGTTGGGGGTTGTAATGGAGAATGAGGGCTCTACATTTTTTGGACTTTATAAAACAAGCCTAATTGTCCTCTGGCATACTCCCAGAGACATCTATAAAGCCTCAGTCTTACTTAAATTGATTTTTGCCTTCATGCTGTTTTTTTAAAAATGTACTGTGCTCTGCCTAATATCATGGATGAGACCATATTAGAGGTTTTGCACAGTACACATGTGTATGTATATATGTGTATTAATGTACATACAAACATATGTGGAGATATATATATATATATATATATCAGTTCAGTCATTCAGTCATATCCCATGGGGTCTATTTGTGGCCCCATGGACTCCAGCACTGCAGGCTTCCCTGTCCATCACCAACTCCCTGAACTTGCTCAAACTCATGTCCATTGAATCGGTGATGCTATCCAACTATTTCATCCTCTGTCATCCCCTTCTCCTCCTGCCTTCAATCTTTCCCAGCAACAGGGTCTTTTCCAATGAGTCAGTTCTTTGCATCAGGTGGGCAAAGTATTGGAGCTTCAGCTTCAGCATCAGTCCATCCAATGAACACCCAGGACTGATCTCCTTTACAATGGACTGGTTTGATCTCCTTGCAGTCCAAGGGACTCTCAAGAATCTTCTCCAAAACCACAGTTCAAAAGCATCAAATCTTCGGTGCTCAGCTTTCTTTATAGTCCAACTCTCACATCCAGACATGGCTACTGGAAAAGCCATAGCTTTGACTAGATGGACTTTTGTCAGCAAAGTCGTGTCTCTGCTTTTTAATATGCTGTCTAGGTTTGTCATAACTTTCCTTCCAAGGAGCAAACGTCTTTTAATTTCATGATGGCAGTCACCATCTGCAGTGATTTTGGAGGCCAATAAAATAGTCTCTCACTGTTTCCATTATTTCCCCATCTATTTGCCATGAAGTGATGGGACCAGATGCCATGATCTTAGTTATTTGAATGCTGAGTTTTAAGTCAGCTTTTTTCACTCTCCTCTTTCACTTATGTCAGGAGGCTCTTTAGTGCCTCTTCACTTTCTGCCATAAGGGTGGTGTCATCTGTGTATCTGAGGTTATTAATATTTCTCCTGGCAATCATACTCCTTTCCCAATTTGGAACCAGTCCATTGTTCCATGTCCAGTTCTGATTGTTGCTTCTTGACCTTCATACACATTTCTCAGGAGGCAGGTCAGGGGGTCCAGTATTTCCAACTTGCTAAGAATTTTCCACAGTTTGTTGTGATCCACACGGTCAAGGACTTTGACATAGTCAATAGAGCAAAAGTAGATGTTTTTCTGGAATTCTCTTGCTTTTTCTATGATCCAACGGATGTTGGCCATTTGATCTCCTGTTCTCCTGCCTTTTCTAAATCCAGCTTGAACGTCTGAAAGTTATCAGTTCACACACTGTTGAAGCCTCACTTGGAGAGTTTTGAGCATAATTTTGCTAGTGTGTGAGATGAGTGCAACTGTGTGGTAGTTGGAACATCCTTTGGCATTGCCTTTCTTTGGGATTGAAATGAAAATTGACCTTTTCTAGTCCTGTGGCCACAGCTGACTTTTCCAAATTTGCTGGCATATGTATATTAGCTTTCCAGATAGCACTAGTTTTAAAGAACTGGCCTGCCAATGAAGGAGACATAAGAGACATGGATTTGATCCCTGTGTTGGGAAGATTCCCTGGAAAAGGGCATGGCATCCCACTCCTGTATGCTTGCCTGGAGAATCCCATGGACAGAGGAGCCTGGGAGGCTACACACAACTTAGCAACTAAACAACTGTATAAAATGCTTTTGGTTTACAACAGGCTTAATAATGAATAAGATTTGATCAATATTCTGTTAGGCAAGAACCAAAGAACTGACTTCTACATTTTTAATTTCAGACAGCTTCTTCCTTCATTCACAGTTTTTGTCATCAAGTAACTTTGACTCCATGCAAATGCTGGTCTTTTGTTAGCAGATCATCATCACTTTTCAGGAGGAAATACTTGTCTTTGCCAGGTCAATATATTTCACTAACTTCATTTATGTGAAGCACCTATTTTTATCCACAGTGATACTGTTGCTCTTAAACTTATAAGGAAGGAGAGAGGACCAAGCCATCAGGGGTCAGCCTGTTAAAGACAATTATTATATTACAGGGCTTCCCAGGTGGCTCAGTGGTAAAGAATTCTTCTGCCATTGCAGCAGACATAAAAGATATGGGTTGACCTCTGAATCGGGGAGATCTCCTGGAGGAGGGCATGGCAACCCACTCCAATATTCTTGCCTGGAGAATCCCATGGACAGAGGATCCTGGTGGGCTGCAGTCCATGGAGTTGCAAAGAGTCGGATAGGGCTGAGCATGCACATGATACTACAATCAAATCAACCGAGAGCACATATGCTGTGTATGAGTCCTAGGGCGGTCACAGCAAAGCACCAGAGACTGGGAGCTGAGAACACAGAAACTCACTCTCTCACAGTCTGGAGGCCAGAAGTCTGAGGTCAAGGTGTGGGCAGGGCTGACTCCTTCTGAAGCTTCGAGGAAGACTGTTGCAGGCGCTGCCTCAGCCTCTGGGCTTTGCTGATGACTTTAGTGACCCACACCCTCACAGCTTATAGATTCTGCCTTCATTGTTACAATGAGCACTTCCTATGTCCACATGTCCACTTTTTATTTTTGACACCAGTCATGTTGGATGAGGGGCCACCCCACTTTAGTCTGACCTTGTCTTAACTAATTACAATTCTGCTTCCAAACAGGGACACGTTCTGAGTTTCTGAGGGTTAGGACTACAACATAGGAATTTTGAGGGGATGCAATCCAGCCCACAGCACAGGCTGATCTACGTACTTTTGTTGTTTATTCACTCAGTCGTGTCTGGCTCTTTGCGACCCCTTGGACTGTAGCCCATCAGACTCCTCTGTCCATGGGATTTCCCAGAGAAGAATATTGGAGTGGGTTTCCATTTCCTTCTCCAGGGGGTCTTTCCAACTCAGGGACCCAACCTGCATCTATTGCATTGACAGGTGGGTTCTTTACCACTGAGCCACCTGAGAAACTCAATCTAAGTACCTAAAAGCTATTAAATAGGAATCCTCTAGAAATCTAAAGAAAATCAAGTAGGCCTCAAATGACATGAGTACCTATGTTTCCTTTTTGACTGGTGCTGTTGAAGGAGGTGCTCTTCAGTTCCCTCAACTTGAGCACTGTGAGGATGGAGGGACAGAATGGGCTTGGGAGGCATGGTCGAGGGTCAAGTCAGTCCATGCCTACGGTTCTGTGCTTCACATCCCTGGTGCCTGGGGTTGGGAGTAAGACAGTGTGAAGAGAGGCACATTCATTCATAGCCTCTTAGGAACAGGGCAAGAACCATTTCACTGTATCCTGACTCTAAGGACAAAAATGATATATTTTGATGTTTCATTATCCTATTTATTATGCAAATAACTCTTGGGAATGTGACTACTTAAGAGGATGTTGTCAGAGGATTGCAGATTATCTATTTTCATCTTCAATTTATTAGAACCTCTTGGGAGATAGATATAAACCAGCCTGCCCTCCATGCATTTGAGTGAGTGCTTGTAAAGGCCTTTGCTTCCATCAGGCAGTCACTGCGGAGCGTATTTCCATAGAGATGTTTTTCTCATTACCTGAAGCATGAAGTGCATGTTCTGAGCAAGTAACAAATATGAATAGAACAGTCACTAGAAATTTTTATAAATTCTTAAGTTTTTTGTTGTAGTCTATCCTGTAGCATCACAGAAGTCTTCAGTGCTTTATTGTACAAGAGGCCGCATACTCACATGTGTACATGTAAACATACATGCACCCATGTGTGATTATCCTCTTCAAAAGTCACCCAACCCCAATCTCCTATCCCAGTGATCAGAGTAGCAGGGTGATATGTATATAAGCATCAGAAAGCCTCAGTGGAAATCTTTTAAACAAATTTATTCCATAGCATGCTCTTTAAATGTCAAGCACATAGAAGGATGATGAATTCTGAAGCTAATTCTCTTGTAGAGAGCAAATAAGTCATCAAGGCTAGTATTGGTTCCATTGTGTAAGAAAAACTGGAGTTCTCATTAGAGTCTATGAGAAAAGTCACCTATGATAAGCTCACTAAAGGTAACCATGTACATACTGGGGGTTTTTAAATAAGAAGTTTGAGGCTTCTCTGAGTTCTGGATGCTGAGTCATGCCTGACTCTTTGTGGCACCATGGCCCACCAGGCTCCAATGCCCATGGAATTTTCCAGACAAGAATACTGGAGTGGGGTGCCATTTCCTACTCCAATGAGTTCTGGATAGTGGTTTGTGAATCTTTTAAATTAGAAGCTTGGGATTGACATATATGTATTATTGCTGTATATAAAATAGATAACTAACAAGACCTACTGTATAGTACAGGGAGCTGTAGTCAACACTGTGTAATAACCCAATAACTTATAATAACCTGAAAAAGAAAAAAAATATGTCATATGTGTGCGTGTGCGTGCTCAGTCACTCAGACGTATCCGATTCTTTGTGACCCCGTGGACTGCAGCCTGTCAGGCTCCTTCGTCCATGGGATTCTCCAGGCAAGAATAATGGAGTGGGTTGTCATTTCCTCCTCCAGGGGATCTTCCCAACCTGGGGATCGACCTGCATCTCTTGCATCTCCTGAGTTAGCAGGCAGATTCTTTACCACTGTGCCACCTGGGAAGCACATATGATATATATATATATAAGCTGAATATGTATATATTATATATAAACTGGATCACTTTGCTGTACCCCTGAAACTAACACAACATTGTAAATCAACTATACTCCAATAAAAATAAGTAAATTTTAAAGAAGACATCGGGAAGTAATAAGGATGGTCCATTCCTGTACTGAACTTTAAAAGCAAAGGCTCAGCCTTTCTTAGTATGTACACACAAGACCTACTCATGCTGAACTGGCAGAGGCGCCAATTGGAGCCGTGCAGACTCTGTGTATTTGGTCAGGCTCCCAGCACCAAGGCTGAGAATGCACATCTGCCTTTAAGAAATGGAGCAGAAACATTAATCTACTCTTCTGCATCATGTGTGACATTTTAATTACCTAGGCAGCTTATCAGGACATAATGAAGCAGCTGCTACGATTATGGCATTTTTGTCCCACTTATTTACAAAGCTGCACAGATACTTAAATACGATCTTTGTTGCATCTAGCATGCTTAGGTTCTAGAGCAGGTGTTAACCTTGATTTATTGTCCAACTCAAACAGTCACTCCATCGATGTCAGTTTTTCTTTGGAGCCAAAGTATTAAGATTTGAGTTTTCCTCTAAAGTGCGACTCATTTTTCTCTCAGTTTGTCTTTTGTCTTTTAGCTGTCAGTTATCTTTCCTCATCTTCCTGATCATTTTAATGATTCTCTGGTTTCCTTTTATCTTCTCAACGTATCATCAAAACATCTCTTCTGCCAATAGCCTTCCAACAGATGAGTGTGTAATATTCTCTAATTATTCCAAAGGATAGGAGGAAGTATTTATAGCAAAATACATTTTCCAAGTCCTTAGCAATATTTTATCATTACTTCAACTTTCATGAGTGCCAACTATGTATGAAACAATGACATTAGAACATTAATATTTTTCCAGTAGAAATTCTTGACTTGGACTATGATTGCTAAGTAGGAAACCATACTTTCAAGGTTAAATATAAAACTACGGCCCTATTTAATTGTTGTTGTTGTTTAGTCAATAAGTCATGTCTGATTCTTTTGCAATCCCATGGACTGTAGTCCTCCAGGCTCCTCTGTGGGATTTCCCAGGCAAGAATACTGGAGTGGGTTCCAGGAAGGAAATGGAAACCTTCCTTCGATCCCCACCCCAGGGACTGAATTCATATCTCCTGCCTTGGAGGTCAGATTCTTTACTGATGAGCCACCAGAGAAGCCCATGTAATTATTACATTATACCATAAAATAGTGTAAAATAGGTAAATTGCTAAATTAATTTTTTGATTGAATACATGTACTCCTAATAATCTGGGTTAAATTAAAAGTTGGATTGTGGCTGTAGATTTATATCATCATAAAGCACCTTCTATATGTTTTTACAGTAGAAGAGTTACTATATTAAATCATAGCCCACACATGGTATTCTCTGAGGAGTTAAGATATTGTGGATCCAAACCGCTCAAAACTGATAGAACCCTGAAGTTTGGCGAAAGGGGTTAAAATAGCTATTGCCAGAAATTTACTTAATGTTCCTAGCTCTAGGGCAAGTTGAGACAGTAACCAGTGATTCAGACTCAAAATGAAACAGAAGAAACAGAGCAATCTGGTAAAAGGTGTCTTAGGTTCTGGGGGCCTGTGATTGTACTTCCAGTTTTCCTGGGATTACGGAGATTCAGCACCTCCTGGAGTGAAGCTATACCTTCGTTGTGTCAAAAATCAAAGTTACACTTTAACTAAATGAAGAACCAAATTTAATTACAAACAAAGTAAATTAGCATAAGCAGGGTCATGTCCCTCATTGAATTCTCCTAATGTCCTTCTAGATGAAAAAGAAATATGTGTAGATTAGACATTTATTTATTTATTATTTTAAAAATTTTAATTGGTAATTAATTGGTAATGGGTAATTACTTTGCAACATTGTGTTAGTTCCTGCTGGGCAACAACCTGAATCAGCTATATGTATACACATATCCCCTCCCCCTGTAACCACAAGTTCATGCTCTGTGTCTGCATTTCTCTTCCTGCCCTGGAAATCTGTTCATCAGAACCATTTTTCTAGATTCAGTATATATGCATCAATATTTGATATTTGTTTTTCTCTTTCTGACTTAACTTCACTCAGAACACAGAGATACGGATTTGGGAAAACCTGAGAGGCATTTGTATAACAATGTTTTCTCAGTGAAGAGCATGTACTCATTTCAGAACTAGACACATTTCGGTAATTGTGAACGTTTAAGGAATCCTTGGAAGGGCGGTGAAGAAAGTGAAAGGCATTTTTGATTCTGGTGTTAATTTGCTTGGGTGTTATACACAGAGATAGACAGAGTTTCCGGGAGGGCAAGACAAATCCTTACGTCGGGGTCACCTTTGTCAGTCAGCGGAGGACTCTTCACGCCTGCTTCCATGCCATAATGTCTATTTTTCCCTGATTTCTTTTCCTACTTCAAGTTTGCTGTCAGTGATCATTTTAAACACATCTCCTCAGCATAAACTTATGGAGGGAGTGGGTAAAATGAATATTATAGTGTTATTTCCCCCCATATATTCTGGACCTGACCTTGAGTTCTGATCTTTCCATTCCTCTAAGTCTCTCTGTGGTTATCATATTCTACCATACTATGCTTGAAAGGCACCCATGAGTGTTAGTGATTTTAGGTTATCTGGGCTTCCTTGGTGGCTTAGCTGGTAAAGAATCTTCCTGCAATGTGGGAGACCCCAGTTTGATTCCTGGGTCAGGAAGATCCCCTGGAGAAGGGATAGGCTACCCACTCCAGTATTCTTGGGCTTCCCTGGTGGCTCAGCTGGTGAAGAATCTGACAGCAATGTGTAATGCCTGGGTTGAGTAAATCATAATTTTAGGTTGAGTAGATCATAATTGTAAATGTGAAGTGCCTCATGTTACATTGAACTGCTTCTTGGCAGATAGTAGGAACTCAAACAGGTGTGGATGGATGAATAAGACTGAATGCATATGCATAAACTATGAATGGATGGATCCTGTGAGGGGCCACCATATAATTTTAAACAATACAAGATAACCCAAGCATTTTGACACTATAAGGCGCTTGGATCTTCACTTGAGAAATGGTATAAAGTATAAGTTGCAAGCCTGATATGAGCAAAATTAGATCCATTTGTAGTAGCTATTTAGCAATGATGGTAGAAGAGTTCAGAAGTCCACTGTGTGTCTGGACTAGGCTACATGTGATTATTATGTTATATATGGTAGGGGCATGTCAATATAGAGAAAGATACTCTGAAAGGGTGTAACTGATGTTCCAGGCTGCCCAGGTGGCTCAGTGGCTCAGAATCTGCCAGTGCAGGAGACATGGGTTCAGTCCTTGGGTTGGGAAGATCCCCTGGAGGAGGAAATGACAACCGACTCCACTATTCTCGCCTGAGAAATCCTGTGGAGAGAGGAGCCTGGTTGGCTACAGTCCATGGGGTCACAAAAGAGTTGGATATGACTTAGATACTAAACAGCAACCACCACTGATGTCCCAGGTCTGAAGGAAAGCCTTAAATCGTTTTGTGATCCCCTGAGTGGCTGAAATGCAAGGCACCCATTTAGAGTGTGTTTTTCTTTCTTTTTATTTTTGGCTGCACTGAGCAGCATGTGGCATCTTTCTTTAACAAGGAATCCCTGTCCCCCCTGCATTGGGAGCATGGGGTCTTAACCACTGGACTGCTGGGAAAGTCCCACCCATTTAAAATAGGACATCACATTTGATGGTACCCTGACCTCACCCCACTGGGGGCTTCTTTGCCTGGAGTAGGGGTAACCAGTCAATCTGAAAGGAAATCAACCCTGAGTGCTCATTGGAAGGACTGATGCTGAAGCTGAAGCTCCAATACTTTGGTCACTTGATGTGAAAAACTGACTCATTAGAAAAGACCTTGATGCTGGGAAAGATTGAAGGCAAAAGGAGAAGAGAGTGACCAGAGGTTGAGAAGGTTGGATGGCATCACTGATGCAATGGACATGAACTTGGGCAAACTCCAGGAGATGGTGAGGGACAGGGAGGCCTGGCATGCTGCAGTCACGGGGTACACAGCAGGACGTACCCTATGGGGTCGTGAAGAGTCAGACACAACTTGGCAACTGAACAACAAGGGATTTGACACACTTTGGGAAGTATTGTGTTTTTATCAAAGACTTTCCCATCATTTAATGGATTAGTCCTATATGACCTTTGTATATGACCTTTACAAAATAGAAAGATGCTTTGCCTATGTTGGGGGAAGGTCAGTGATCACATATATTTAAAAAACTGGTGCAAGTTTCTAACTGAGTCACTGGGCTTTGGTATCAAAACTGGCAGCATCAGAGTCACTTGGGAACTTCCTAGAAACAGAGTCTACTTGATTAGAACCCCAGGTTCTAATCCCAGTTGGTAAATTATTAGCTGTGACATCTTGGAAAAATCACATAGCTTCAGATTCTAGGACTTCCCTCATGGCTCAGTGGTAAAGTATCTGCCTGCAGTGCAGGAGACCCGGGTTCGATCCCTGAGTCAGGAAGATCCCCTAGAGAAGGGAATGGCAACCCACTCTAGTAGTCTTGCCTGGAGAATCTGAGGACAGAGGAGCCTGGTGGGCTACAGTCCATGGGGTGGCAGAGTCAGACATGATGAGTGACTTTCACTTCATTTCAGATTCCCAATTTGAAAAATGAGAACAATAATTTCTAATTTTGTCTGAGGGTTAAATATGCAGTGTTGTCTTGAATGCACTTTAGGAAAAGCATCTTAGAGCAGTTCTTCTCTAAATTTAATGTGCATACAGATCTCCTGGAGCTTGTGTTGAAGTGCAGGTCCTGAATTCATTTGGTCCAGGGTTGGCTCAAGACCCTATGTTTGTAGGGAGCTCCCAAGTGACTCTGATGCCGCCAGCTCATGGACCTCCTTATAGGGAGAAAGGACTCAGAGCATGTAGATACTGTAACTTTACTTATGAAATTTTTATCTAAGTGATTTTCTTAGATGAAACAACCCTATATCAGCCATAAGGACAGAATATTATCTCCATGGAAGACACAGATAGGAATGTGGGGAGAGAAGAGACACACCGGGAGCACTGTTTTGTGGGAGGCTTTGGTGAGATGACTGTCTCCACCCTTCTAGATGATACCCTCTGAGAAGAGAGACATGTTACTTTTCTCACCATTGTGTCCCTGATACTCAGAGCTGCTCCTGGTGTCACATAGGCACATCAGTGCATAGCTAATGACTGAATAAGAGAATGAATGAATGAATGTAAGGACTCCAAGTCTGTTTTTTTTTTTTTTTTTCTGGGTGTCTCAGATGCCATACCCCAGAGGTTGGGGAAAACTAGATTATGTTGTTCAGTCACTCAGTCATGTCCAACTCTTTGCAGCCCCATGGACTGTAACATGCCAGGCTTCCTTGTCCTTCACCATGTCCTGGAGCTTGCTCAAACTCATGTCCATTGAGACGGTGATGCCATCCAATCATCTTGTATTCTGCCATCCTCTTCTCTTCCTGCCTTCAATCTTTCCCGGCACCAGGGTCTTTTCCAATGAGTCAGCTCTTCATATCAGGTGGCCAAAGTACTGGAGCTTCAGCTTCAGCATCAGTCCTTCCAAAGAATATTCAGGGTTTATTTCCTTTAGGATTGACTGGTTTGATCTCCTTGCAGTCCAAGGGACTCTCAAGAGTCTTCTCCAGCACCACACTTCAAAAGCATCAATTCTTTAGCACTCAACCTTCTTTATGGTCCAACTGTCTCATCCATACATGACTATAGTCACACTGCAGATTTGACTGTAGGGACCTTTGTTGGCAAGGTAATGTCTCTGCTTTTTAATATGCTGTCTAGGTTGGTCATAACTTTTCTTCCAAGGGGCAAGTGTCTTTCAATTTCGTGGCTGCAGTCACCACCTGCAGTGATTTTGGAGCCCAAGAAAATAAAGTCTGTCATTGTTTCCATTGTTTCCTCATCTATTTGCTGTGAAGTGATGGGACTGGATGCTCTGATCATAGTTTTTTGAATCTTGAGTTTCAAGCCAACTTTTCAGTCTCCTCTTTCATTTTCATAAAGAGGCTCTTTAGTTCTTCTTCGCTTTCTGCCCTAAGTGTGGTGTCAAACATACAAAATCATTACTTCTCTATATCATTCCCCCAGTGACTCAGCAGTTCCAAGAGTCAGACACAACTGAGCACACACACTCCACCATAAATCATTTACTTACAGTATTTTTTGTTTTCTGTCAGTAAAGTCTTTTCTAGTAGCAATATTCTTCTAATAAGCATGCTGCCCTACAGAAGCCATACCTGCATCTTCTTTCAGACATCTTCATGAACCCCAGAAACAGGTTGGACAAGGAAAGCAGTTCTCTATGAGAGAAATTCCACAGTGAGCTCGGGGAGGCTCAGGGGTGGGTCCAGCTATTTCTTCACTTACAGCCCCTCAAGATTTCTGCATAAGAGGATTCTCTTATCAGCAGCTGATCTCAGCTTCTGGGGGACAGGGCACAATCAGCTGGGCAGGTCCTCCAGTGCAGATTTCCTACAGACTTCTCCAAAGTGTGAGGTGGGCTCCTATTTACAGCTTTGCACTTCACCAAAAATAGTTGATGTTTGTGGCTCAAAGCAAATTGCATTGCCCTGATTTAGCACACAGGCTTCCCTAGTGGCTCAGATGGTAAAGAATCTGCCTGCAGTGTTGGAGACCCGGGTTTGATCCCTGGTTGGGAAGATTCTCTGGTGTAGGAAATGGCAACCCACTTAAGTATTCTTGCCTGGGAAATCCCGTGGACAGAGGAGCCTGGTGAGTTACAGTCCATGGGGTTGCAAAGAATTGAACACAACTGAGTGACTAACACAATGTAGCCCACACACAATGTAACTTTATTTTCACTGTAATTGTATCACCCTCTACTCCCCTTAAAATTTTTAGTGCAGAATCATTCCATTTGTTGGAAACTATCTTTCTGTGTATTGAGACTTCATGAACTAGAGGACTAAATGGTGTACTTTGGGTAGCCAAATCATCGAATTAATAAAATATGCCATGACATGCCCTTTTATTGTGCCCATCTTTGCATGAAATGTTTCCTTGGTGTCTGTAATTTTCTTAAAGAGATCTCTAGTCTTTCCCATTCTCATTCTATTGTTTTCCTCTATTTCTTTGCATTGATCACTGAGGAAGGCTTTCTTACCTCTCCTTGCTATTGTTTGGAACTCTGCATTCAAATGGGTATATCTTTCCTTTTCTCCTTTGCTTTTTGCTTCCCTTCTTTTCACAGCTATTTGTAAGGCCTCCTCGACAGCCATTTTGCTTTTTTTTGCATTTCTTTTTCTTGGGGATGGTCTTGATTCCTGTCTCCTGTACAATGTCATGAACCTCCTTACATAGTTCATCAGGCACTCTGTCTATAAGATCTAGTCCCTTAAATCTATTTATTACTTCCACTGTATAGTCATAAGGGATTTGATTTAGGTCATACCTGAATGGTCTAGTGGTTTTCTCCACTTTCTTCAATTTCAGTCTGAATTTGGCAATGAAGAGTTCATGATCCAAGCCACAGTCAGCTCCCATTCTTGTTTTTGCTGGCTGTATAGAGCTTCTCCATCTTTGGCTGAAAGAATATAATCAATCTGATTTCGGTATCAACCATCTGGTGATGTCCATATGTAGAGTCTTCTCTTGTGTTGTTGGAAAAGGGTGTCTTCTATGACCAGTGCGTTCTCTTGGCAGAACTCTATAGCCTTTGCCCTGCTTCATGCTGTACTCCAAGGCCAAATTTGCTTGTTACTCCAGGTGTTTCTTGACTTCCTACTTTTGAATTCCAGTCCCCTACAATGAAAAGGACATCTTTTTTGGGTGTTAGTTCTAGAAGGTATGTAGGTTTTCATAGAACTGTTCAACTTCAGCTTCTTCAGAGTTACTGGTTGGGGCATAGACTTGGATTACCATGATATTGAATGGTTTGCCTTGGAAATGAACAGAGATCATTCTGTGGTTTTTGAGATTGCATCCAAGTTCTGCATTTTGGACTCTTTTGTTGACTATATGGCTACTCCATTTCTTCTAAGGGATTCCTGCCCATCGTAGTAGATATAATGGTCATCTGAGTTAAATTCACCCATTCCAGTCCATCTTAGTTCACTGATTCCTAGAATGTCAATGTTCACTCTTGTCATCTCCTGTTTGACCACTTCCAATTTGCCTTGATTCATGGGCCTAACATTCCAGGTTCCTATGCAATATTGCTCTTTACAGCATCAAACCCTGCTTCCATCACCAGTCCCATTCACAACTGGGTGTTGTCTTTGCTTTGGTTCCATCCCTTCATTCTTTCTGAAGTTATTTCTCCACTGATCTCCAGTAACATATTGGGCACCTACTGACATGGGGAGATCATCTTTCAGTGCCCTATCTTTTTGCCTTTTCATACTGTTCATGGGGTTCTCAAGGCAAGAATACTGAAGTGGTTTGCCATTCGTAGGGACCTAACAGAAGCAGAAGATATTAAGAAGAGGTGGCAAGAATACACAGAAGAACTGTACAAAAAAGATCTTCATGACCCAGATAGTCATGATGGTGTGATCACTCACCTAGAGCCAGACATCCTGGAATGTGAAGTCAAGTGAGCCTTATGAAGCATCACTATGAACAAAGCTAGTGGAGGTGATGGAATTCCAGTTGAGCTATTTCAAATCCTAAAAGACGATGCTGTGAAAGTGCTGCACTCAATATGCCAGCAAATTTGGAAAGCTCAGCAGTGGTCACAGGACTGGAAAAGGTCAGTTTTCATTCCAATCCCTAAGAAAGGCAATCCCAAAGAATGCTCAAACTACCACACAATTGCACTCATCTCATATGCTAGTAAAGTAATGCTCAAAATTCTCTAAGCCAGGCTTCAGTAATACGTGAACCATGAACTTCCAGATGTTCAAGCTGGTTATAGAAAAGGCAGAGGAACCAGAGATCAAACTGCCAACATCTGCTGGATGATCAAAAAAGCAAGAGAGTTCCAGAAAAACATCTATTTCTGCTTTATTGACTATGCCAAAGCCTTTGACTGTGTGGATCACAATAAACTGTGGAAAATTCTGAGAGACAGGCATACCAGACCACCTGACCTGCCTTTTGAGAAACCTGTATGCAGGTCAGGAAGCAACAGTTAGAACTGAACATGGAACAACAGACTGGTTCCAAATAGGAAAAGGAGTACGTCAAGGCTGTATATTGTCACCCTACTTATTTAACTTATATGCAGAATACATCATGAGAAACGCTGGGCTGGAGGAAGCACAAGCTGGAATCAAAATTGTGGGGAGAAATATCAATGACCTCAGATATGCAGATGACACCACCCTTATGGCAGAAAGTGAACTAAAGAGCCTCTTGATGAAAGTGAAAGAGGAGAGTGAAAAGGTTGGCTTAAAGCTCACCATTCAGAAAACTAAGATCATGGCATCCTGTCCCATCACTTCATGGCAAATAGATGGGGAAACAGTGGAAACAGTGTCAGACTTTATTTTTCTGGGCTCCAAAATCACTGCAGATGGTGATTGCAGCCATGAAATTAAAAGACGCTTACTCCTTGGAAGGAAAGTTATGACCAAGCTAGACAGCATATTAAAATGCAGAGACATTACTTTGCCAACAAAGGTCTGTCTAGTCAAGGCTATGGGTTTTCTTGTGATCATATATGCATGTGAGTGTTGGACTCTAAAGAAAGCTAAGCACTGAAGAATTGATGCTTTTGAACTATGGTGTTGGAGAAGACTCTTGAGAGTCCCTTGGACTGCAAGGAGATCCAACCAGTCCATCCTAAAGGAAATCAATCCTGGGTGTTCATTGGAAGGACTGATGCTGAAGCTGAAACTCCAATACTTTGGCCTCCTGATGTAAAGAGCTGACTCATTGGAAAAGACTCTGATGCTGGGAAAGTTTGAGGGCAGGAGAAGGGGATGACAGAGGATGAGATGGTTGGATGGCATCACTGACTCGATGGACATGGGTTTGGGTGGACTCTGGGAGTTGGCGGTGGACAGAGAGGCTTGGCGTGCTGCAGTTCATGGGGTCACAAAGAGTTGGAAATGACTGAGCAACTGAACTGAACTGACTGAACTGAACTGACATGCCCTTGTCTAGAATGAATGGTGATTAGGTCACTAAGTCATGTCCGACTCTTGTGACCCCATGGACTATAACCTGCCAGGCTCCTCTGTCCATGGGATTTCTTAGACAAGAATACTGGAGTGGTTGCCATTTCCTTCTCCAGGGAATCTTCCTGACCCTGGGATCAAATCTGCTTCTCCTGCATTGGCAGGTAAATTCTTTACCACTAAGACACCAGGGAAGCCTTATATTGCTGCATGCAGTACTACAATTACATATGGTGCTCCTGGTCAGAATTGGAGAAGCCAGTGACCACCCCTCTTATGTGGTAAGTCAACCCCAGACTTTGGGTAGATTAGCTCCCTGACTGGGACGGGGACCAGTGTAGGAGTCTCAGCAGTCCCTGACCCTTTCACTAGTCTTACTGATTTGGGCTTTCTCTGAGGCCCGTTTTCATTCCTTATTTTTTCTTAATTTGGTTGCACTGTTTTTCTGGAGGATGCGGAACAATCCCAATAAAACCACCAACCAGCTACCTCCATTAGGGGTTTAGATCATGAGCTCTGTGGTCTGAATTTTGTATGTGGTTCCATGAAGGCAGATGACTTTATGGCTGCAGTGATCAGGCCCGGGGTCATAACCTTAATGCATGACCCACCTGGATTATCAACCAGAATGTACTATACAAAATATGTGAAAAGTGCCTCTACTGTGTTATTTTTAAACCCTGATAATCACTCAAGGCATAAGTATTTAACGACCTATTTTGTTTTTGCAGAATTTAACTAAATGGATCATTTAAATGTGACCTCAGAAATATACCAATATTGTATAGCACCTTTAGTATATATATTGATGTTGTTGTTCAATATTGTATATTGTTTAGTATATGTTGTTGCTCAGTCACTAAGTCATGTCCGACTCTCTATAACATGGACTGTGGCATGCCAGGCTTCCCTGTCCTTCACCATCTCCTGGAGTTTGCCCAGATCCAGGTCCATTGAGTTGGTGATGCTCTCTAACCATCTCATCCTCTGCCACCCCCTTGTCTTTTTGCCTTAAGTCTTTCCCAGCATCAGGGTCTTTTCCGATGAGTCAGCTCTTCACATCAGGTGGCCAAAGTATTGGAGTTTCAACTTCAGCATCAGTCCTTCCAATGAATATTCAGGATTGATTTCCTTTAGGCTTGACTGGTTTGATCTCCTTTGCAGTCCAAGGACTCTCAAGATTCTTCTCCAACTCCACAGTTCAATTTGGTATATCTAAGTTCCATGTATTAGTTTGCTAGGGCTGCTATAACAGAGTGCCACAGACTCAGTGACTTAAATGACAGAAATGACAGCCTCACATTTCTGGAGGCTGGGAGACTGAGATCAAAGCATTGGCAAAGGTGGTTTCTCCTGAGGCCTCCATCCTGGTCTTACAGGTGCTTCTTCCCCCTGTGTCCTCACCTGGTCCTCTCTCTGTGTGTTTGTGTCCGAATCTCTTTTTGAAAGGACACCAGTCATATTGGATTAAGGCCCAGCCAGTGACCTCATTTTAATTGCCTCTTTAAAGGCTGTGTCTTCAAACAGTTATATTCTAAGGCACTGTGGGCGGGGGGGGGGGGGGGGGGGGGGGTTCAGGCCTTCAACACATAAATTTGAAGGAAGGACACAAATCAGTCAATCACTTTCCACATATTTGGCTTTTTAGTGCCTGAAATGTTAAGCCAGAAAAATGAATTGTTGCTACAAAGAAGCAGTTAGACTAGTGGGCCTAAACAATGTTCCTTTGGACTGTGCCTATTTGTCAAATTCAACACAATCATTTTGGGGAAAAGTCTTCACTGTGTAGGTCAGAACCTGAATACAGGCTTCTGGAACTCATTCCTTAAGGTAGGAGATTTGCTCCTTCTTTGGGATCATGAAAGTAATCCCTTTCCCAGTTGATTGTTATTTTGTCCTCTGGGTGAAGCTCTTAAAGGGCCACAAGGTGCTGGAAACAGTTTACCTGGCTTGCTGTTCCAATCTGCACTCCCAGCCCTAAGTCATCTCCAAATTTCTTTCAACATAGCGGTTGGAAAATGATTGATATTCTCCTCCTGGTTACCTTGGGAAGGTGGTTCCATATTGAAGGGCTTCTTGTGAATACACAGGAAAACCAAGTTGTTATAAACTCAAGTCATGCGCTTGGATTTTTCTTTGTTCTCCTTTTCTCCGCTGCCCTCGGCTCTTTAATCTCCCTTCAAAGAGAAAAAGAAATCTACTGTGCATCTCTTGTTTCAGTCTGTGACATTAACGTTTGAAGATGGAAGCCAGTGTTTCATTTTTGCAAATCTGAAGAACATTTTCTAAGCTCAGTCTTTCCAAGTAAGACAGGCAATCCCTCCAAAAGATGAGAAAACAGAACCCTCTGTTCTTCAGTGCCCTTTTCCTCCAAGCAGCCCAAATGGTGGCAGGGGAAAGAAAAATCTTTCCCATACCACACTCACACAGGTAGGTGGTAGCAAATTTGTAGTTTGATCTTCTCCTGTTTTGCCATTTCCCCAACTCTGTTATATTAATGCTGGTATTTGGTATAAATGGTACATGATGCAGATTTAAGCTGAGACCTCTGATTTCTTACATAAGAAATGCAGATGGATGGCAGAAGTCACTTGGAAGTATTCCTAGGCTGATTTTTTGGTGTGTTGGACAGAGTTCCATAATTATCCACTGAATGGGCCCAAGTCCCACTTGAGGTGGATGAGTGGCAGCTGTGATCAGAGACACTTAGGTCATTTTGTGTACAGATGTAAGACCCCAAATTACTCAGGAGACATCACAGCCTAGTCAGGGAGCTGGGATCCTGGAGTCCCTACTGTGCTTAACTTCAAATCCTGGTACATCACTAAGGAACAACTTAATGGAAGTTACTGGATCTCTGTCTCAGGTCTCCCATCTGTAAGAGAAGGTTAATAATAATGTTACCTTGTAGGACTGTTATGATTAAAAGAATAAATGTAGGGTTTCCCTGGTGGCTCAGTGGTAAAGAATCCGCCTGCCAATGCAGGGAACATGGGTTCAATCCCACACGCTGCTAAGCAGCCAAGCCCGTGCACCACAGCTATTAAGCCTGTGCTCTGGATCCTGGGAGCCACACCTGCTGAGCCCACATTCTGTAACTACTAAAGCCCGCGGGCCCTAGATCCCATGTTCCACAACGAGGGAAGCCACGGCCATGAGAAGTCTGTGCACCGCAACTAGAGAGAAGCCCTGCTTACTGCAACTAGGGAAGGCCCAGGTTCAGCAATGAAGACCCAGCACAGCAAAGAATAAATACATTACAAAAAAAGAAAGTAAATGTATAAGACAATTAGAATAGTACCTGGCACGTGGAAGGGCTACATAAATGTTGGCCTCTGCTACCCTTACCTGTTGGCATGCCTCACCTTGAAGCTCTAGACTGTCTAGAGCATTCTGGTGGTCATATAAGGGGTATGTGTGTGGCAAGTCCTGTAAGAAAGGATGGTTCTTATCAATGTTTCTTGACATGTGACGATCACCTTTTGGGAATTTACCCCCTGCAAGTAATAAACCTGGTCACTTCTCACTGAAGTCTGTGCACTTAGGGGATTGGCATCCCCACCCCCTACCGGGATAAACATGGCTGGTGGCATTTAAAAAAAAACACATTAAAATAATGCAACCAGAGCTCAGCTGTAACTTTGCATGAGTACACAGATGCTTCTTAAATTTCACTAACACTGCAGTGAAATTAGGTCTTCCCTGGCGGCTCAGATGGTAAAGAATCTGCCTGCAACTCAGGAGACTTGGGTTCGATTCCTGGGTCAGGAAGGTCCCCTGGAGAATGTAATGGCTACCCGCTCTAGTGTTCTTGCCTGGAGAATTCCATGGACAGAGGTACAGTCCATGGGGTCACAAAGAGTCAGACATGACTGAGTGACTGATACTATCACTACAGAGAAATTAAATTGGAGATGAGAGCTGGGGTTAGATGGCTCAGTGGGGCTGGGTCCAAAACCTCTTTCATCCAAGCATTAATGCACTAAATGAAGCTCAGCGACGTTACATGGCCAGAAACCAACAACGAGGCAGGAGGGAATGGATGCCTCCATAAACCTGGGTCCTCTTCAGGTGAGGGGAGAAAATCAGTCTCAGGGAGTATCCTGACCCCAGCTTTCACTCTTGCCCCAGACAGAAAGGTCAGGGGTGTTGAGTGGGCAAAGTTTTGAAAAACCTCCAGGATATCGCCATCGCCATCACCATTCCTACCATATTTAGGGAGGAGGAGACCAGTTATGGGTTGAGAGGCCAGATAAAGCTGATACAAATGCAGGCTGCATTTGTTAAATATGCCTATTAAATGTGAATTACAGATAAACAATGAATTCTCTTTCAATCTAAGTATTTCCCCAGTGATGCATGGGCTATCATGTTGGTTTCCAAGGCTGCCCTAACAAAGCACCCCAGACTGTGTTGTCTAAGTAACAGAGATTTATCTTCTGACAGTTCCAGAGTTCCAGGAGTCAGAGGTCAAAGTGTCATTGGTCTGGGTTCCTTATGAGGGTTTTGTGCTTCTTCCCTGGCTTTCAGGAGCCCCAGACGTTCCTTGTCTTGTCGCTGCATCACCCCAGCCATCCCTGCTGTTCTCCCATTGTGTGTGGCTGTATACACATTCCCCCTTGCATAAGGACCCCAGTCATAAAGGATTGGGGCTTCCCAGGTGGCACGTTGGTAAAGATTACACCTACCAATGGAGGAGACACAAGAGATGCAGGTTCGATCCCTGTGTCAGAAAGATATCATGGAGAGGGAAACGGCAACCCACTCCAGTATTCTTGCCTGGAGAATCCCATGGATAGAGGTGCCTGGCGGGCTACAGTCCATGAGATCACAAAGTGTTGGACATGAGTGACTGAACTCCGTCCTGTAGGATTAAGGGCTACCCTCCTTCAGTCTGGCCTCATCTTAACCAATGATATCTGCAGTGACCCTGCTTCCAAACAAGGTCACATTCTGAGGTGAGGACTCAACATGGTAGCTCTGATGGTAAAGAATCTGCCTGCAGTGTGGGGACCCCAGGTTCTATCCCTGGGTTGGGAAGATCCCCTGGAGGAGAGAATGGCTACCCATTCCGGTATTCTTGCTTGGAGAATTCCATGGGCAGAGGAGCCTGGTGGGCTAGAGTCCATGGGGTCACAAAGAGTTGGACATGACTGAGCAAATAACACTTTCCCTTTCTGTGAATTTAGGGTGATGCAATTCAGTCTGTAACAAGCATTCTTATATTTGAAACATATTTATTATTTACCCGAAATTCAAATTTAGCTGGATCATGTATTTTTATTTGCTAAATCTGGGAACCCTTGGGGGAGATTTGATTATTAACTGACACATGGAGAATCTGAAACCTTTTTACCACCTCAAAGCCCTGAGGGAAAAACCACTACAGATGGGTTTTTTTTATAGGCTTGTGGGAAAGAGAAGAAGGGATGTGGATAACTGTAACTGACCATAATTAATTGCACCCAGTGATAAAGAAGCACTCAGCAGAAGGCGTTGGCAGGAGGCCTATGGCTTAGGGGCAAAGGGCCACAAAACATCTCCCTGAAACCCTTTTCTCTCCACTGCAAGATAACTGGGCCCAAGTGAAAAGTGTTGTTCAGTCCCATCCGCCTGTTTGCGACCCCATGGACTATAGCCGTCCAGGCTCCTCTGTCCATGGAATTCTCCAGGCAAAAATACTGGAGTGGGTAGCCATTCCCTTCTGCAGGGGATCTTCCCAACCCAGGGATTCTTTACTGTCTGAGTCCCCAGGGTAATCCAACTGTACCCAAACCTGTGACTTTCTCTTCCCTTTTTCCACTCAGAGAAGTGAAGATGAGGAGGCTTCGGGGATCAATAAGGGGCTTGTCATTTTTGGCACAAAGTTTCCGGTCACATGTTGGGGAGAATGGTATGAATCTGGTACTCACCCCTCTCCAACACAAGAGGACTATGCCCTTGAGTAGGTAGAGTGAACCTGGGGCCAGGTTACAAGAGAAAAGCAGAAACTGGAACTTTGGGTCCCAGGTTCTCATGACCACATCTGGAGACCAGCACCCCAAACAACCTCCCTCCTACAGGTAGTAAATGACCTCAGCTACAGACAAATATATGGAAGGCAAACCACTTGAATTCAAATCAAGTTTTCTGAAAGGAACATGGATATGTTTCAGTTAAAGTTGGAGAAGACTCAGGAGAAATTTATCTACATCACACAAAGAGTGAATAGAAAGTTGAACTTGAGATGCCCAAGTTAAATGTGATGTGTATAAAAAGAAATTGCATAGGAGGTATGCACAAACAATTATAGAAAGAAAAGCAAAGAAACATAACATGCATATGAAAAATAGATATATGAGAAATCCATTTTGGAATAAAAATATTCTGAAAGAGAAGGAAAGGCAGTAGCTTGTTTGTAACAGAACTTTTGGTCATATGAAGTCAACTGAAAGAAAAATTTAAAAATGTTGATAAAAGAAGAAATTAATTAAAAAAATGTAATTGTGGTGGTTGTGGTTTAGTCACTAAGTTGTGTTCTACTCTTGTGACTCCATGGACTGTAGCTTGTCAGGCTCCTCTGTCCATGGAATTCTCCAGGCAAGAATACTGGAGTGGGTTGCCATTTCCTTCTCCAGGGGATCTTCCTGACCCAGGAATCGAACATGGGTCTCCTGCATTGCAGGCAGATTCTTTACCGACTGAGCTGTGAGGGAAGCAAAAAAGTAATTATGGCTACTAAAAACAGGATAAGAACTAAACCAACCATCTTTCCAAACTAATAAATAATTCAGACTTAGGAAGAAAAACAGATCCTTAGGAAAACTAAGTCATTTGGATGGCACATGATAGGTATGATATTTGTTGTGTGAATAGAAGAAATACCTAAGATAATCACAAAAATAAATCAACTACAGGTAAGTATAAGGACAGAAGGGACAGGGAGGCCTGGCGTGCTTCAGTCCATGAGGTCACAAAGAGTCAGGCATGACTGGGCGACTGAACAACAACAATAAATAAAGACATAGGGGGATTCCCTATTGGCTCAAATGGTGAAGAATCTGACTGCAATGTGAGAGACCTGGGTTTAATGTGAGAGACACACACACACATAAAGACATAGAGGACATACAACAATGATATGAGGTTAATACCACTGGGAAAATAGCAAATGGCCAAAGGAATACAAAGTATGCACACAAATGAAAAAAAAAATCCTAAAATGAAGGAAGATCTGAATGTAGCCTAGAACAGTACTCACTCATCTTAGGGACTCAATAAACATGACGAATTAAGAGAGAACTAATGAATACTGTTTGAAATCACTAATGAAGTAATAAAATGTTAGTATTAATGCAATTATCAATGTAACCAGTAGAACTAAAACTAAATATAAAGCTTCAAAATTAATAAAAAATGCATACAACCAAACAGCATCAATCATAGGCAAAAGAATAATGATGACAACAATGGTGGACACACATTGGGTTCTGTGTTCTAGCTGCTTTAAATGCAGTGTATTCTATTCATATCAATATTTATATATAAGAATACCCAAGTAGAGAGGCTTGTAACTTATGCTTAAGTGGAAGCTTCCCAGGTGGTGCTAGTGGTAAAATACTCACCTGTCAATGTAGGAGACTCAAGAGACATAGGTTCCAACCCTGGGTCTGGAAGATACCCTGGAGAAGGAAATGGTGTTCTTCAGTATTGGTATAATATTCAGTATGATATTCAATATTCTGGCCTGAAAAATCACATGGGCAGAGGGCCCTGGAGGGCTACAGTCCATAGGGTCACAAAGAGTCAGACACAACTGAGCATGCGCGTGTGAGTGCTTGGAATCACACCCAGTAAACGGAAGCAGTATGATTTGATGACAGTCTAGTCCTTTTGGGAGAAAACAGAAAAATTTTGTAAAAGAGGAATTATGAAGTGGGAATTGAATGATTTGTATCTATTATTCAGCTTGTCTTAGATGTGGACCAGTTAAATGGAATAGAAGTATGTTTAGAAATAGGTGCAAACACATGTGGGGATTTCTTATACAGGCAGCTCAGACTGGCAAGGGAAGGATGAATCTTCTGTGAATGAAGTTGGTTCAACAATGTAACTATGATTTAGGAAAAAAAAGTAGCTGAACCTGTACCTTACTTCTCAAACCAAAATGAATTGTAAGTGAAATAAATATTTCTATCTAAAATGTGAACCAAAAACATGCTAGAAAAATGTTTGTGTTAAAAAATATATTGTAGTGGGGAAAAACTCACTAGTCAGAGCAAAACACTATAAGACAACCTACAATTAATAAGTATTATGAAATCCTAGGTGGCGCTAGTGGTAACGAATCTGCCTGTCAATTCAGGAGATGTAAGAGATGTGATGGACAGGGAGGCCTGGTGTGCTGCGATTCATGGGGTCGCAAAGAGTCGTACACGACTGAGCGACTGAACTGAACTGAACTGGAGATGTGAGTTTGATCCCTGGGTTACAAAGATCCCTTGGAGGAGGGCATGGCAACCACTCCAGTATTCTTTCCTGGAGAATCCTATGGACAAAGGAGGCTAGCAGGCTGCAGTTCATAGGGTTGCACAGAGTCGGACACAATTGAAGTGACTTAGCACACACACATGCATAAAATCACCGTGCACATGGAATTTTGGGAAAACATTCCTAATAATAACGTGGAAGACATAACAAAGGGATAATTGTATTCTTTTATAAGGAATGCTGAGAATGAATAAGACCAAGATGAATAACCCCCTAGAAAAATGAGCAAAGCACATGGACATGCAGATACCCAAGACACAATCTGAATGTCCAGTAAGGATATGAAAATGGGCTCAGCTCCCCTTGTAGTTAAAGAATTGGAAATCAAAACAATAATATCACACCCTGTTTTATCTTCCAAATGGGCAAATATGGAAATGTACCACTGCAGTAGTCTAGGTACGGGAAACAGTGTTGCACACTGCCCACTTCTGGTGGGAGTTTTGTTGGAGCAACCTTGCAGGAAGCAGTATCTCTCAAAATTCAAAATGGAAACACACAATATAGTCTACTTGGAATTTATGATATGCTCATACAAGAAACATAAATAACAATATTCATGCAGCAAATATTGGTAATAAAAAACAGGATACAACCATATGATAAAATAAAGTGTCATATTGCCACTAAAATGAATGAGGAGGATCTGTGCACATTCTCCGTTCTCCCCCAAACTCCCCTCCCATCCAGGCTGCCACATAACATTGAGCAGAATTCCATGTGCTATACAGTCGGTCCTTGTTGGTTATCCATTTTAAAATATTTTAAAACATATTTTAAACATATTTTTAAATTTAAATTTAAAACACGTTTTAAACATAGCAATGTATGCATGTCCATCCCAAACTCTCTAACTATCCCTTCCCCCGCTTTATCCCCCTGGCAAACACAAGTTCATTCTCTAAGTCTGTGAGTCTCTTTCTGCTTTGTAAATAAGTTCATTTGTATCATTTCCTTTTAGATTCCACATAGAAGGGATGCCATATGAGATTTCTCCTTCTCTGTCTGACTTACTTCACTCAATATGATAATCTCTATGTCCACCAATGTTGCTGCAAATGGTGTTATTTCTTATTTTTAATGGCTGAGTAATATTCCGTTGTATGTATGCACCATATCTTCTTTATCCATTCCTCTCTCAATGGACATTTAGATTACCTCCATGTCTTGGCTATTGTAAACAGTGCTGCCGTGAACATTGGGGTGCATGTATCCTTTTGGATCCGGTTTTTCTCTGGATATATACTCAGAACTGTGATTGTAGGTTGGGTGTATAAAGGCACATTTTTGCTCTTAATTTATACCTTTCTGAACTTTAAAAAAGTTTTGCTATGAACATTAGAAAAAGTAAACCATCAATTTTAAAAAATTGAATGAATGGGTTTTACCAGAGAAGCCTGGAGGGTTACAGTCCATAGGGTTGCAAAGAGTTGGACACAAATGAAGTGGCTTAGCATGAGTTAAGAGGTTTGGGGTTCATCTGTGCATGTTGAAGATGATATTGTCCCTAGTGGTGACCAAGAAAGGTGCCCCATCAAGGCTCTGCCTCTCTGTTCAGTCGAGTCCTCTCCAGCAGCGATTTGATGATCATGCTGTAGAGTCTAAAAATCAAATCCATCTCCTCCAGCCACAGACAAGGATTCAGGAGATTTCTTTTCACTAGGATCTGCTACATCTTCTCCTGGATGATGGGCCCAGATCTTTGTTGAACTTTTTCCTCTGTTTAATTATGCAAGCATCATTTCTTTAGTGTGATCTCACAGTGTAGTCAGCCCTGTGTTCAAAATAGAAACCCTGGAGTTTGCTGATACCACATACTCATAAAGTAGTTGAGTTTTCCTTTCAAATGTTTTCTCAAGTTTTCTTTTCTAGTCATTGTGGTGCCTGTCTTGGGTGACGACCCTTCAGATTCATGTGCACCTGTGGTCCTTGCTAGCCACCCTCTTCCAGCTCACTTGAAAATGTTTGAAAGCCATCACAGCCACCCACTTTTGGCTTGTATATCCCAGACCCCAGAGAGCTTATATAAGTACAATTTACACTTTAAAATCTTCGTATGAGAGAGTCACTGCCAGTATCATTATAATTATCCATTTAAAGATGAGTCATATCTTCTTTACCCATTCCGCTGCTGATAGACATTCAGGTGGCTTCCATGTCCTGGCTGTTGTGAATAGTGCTGCAGTCATAGAAGGACAAATAACATATGATATCACTTATATGTGGAATCTAACAAAACTGTACAAATAAACTGCTTTACAAAACAGGAATAGAGTTGTAAATGTAGAAAACAATCTTACGGTTACCAGGCGGGAAGAGAGGAAGGATAAATTGGGAGACTGGGATTGACATGTACACTCTATTATATACAAAGTATATAACTAAGAAGGACATACTGTGTAGCACAAAGAACTCTATTCAATACTCTGCAGTGACTTATATGGGAAAATACTCTAAAAAAGAGTGGATATATGTGTACGTATAACTGATTCACCTTGTTGTACACTTGAAACTATTACAACATTGTAAATCAACTATACTCCAATACAATTTTTTTTTTAAAAAGATGAGTCAGTAATGAATACAACTAGTATTTATTATTACATGAAATTACAAGACTATCAGGCACAGAAGTTTTTAGTTGGAGCCTAAATGTAGCAATGACTGACTGGAGATAAATTTAGTTCCTACTTGTAACGCCGATTCACCCTAGGAGGTGTGCATGCTTAGTCGTTCAGTCATGTCCGATTCTTTGCAACCCCATAGGCTGCAGCACCCACCCCACCCAGGCACCTCTGTCTATGGAATTTTCCAGGCAAGAATACTGCAGTGGGTTGCCATTTCCTACTCCTGGGGACCTTCCCAACCCAGGGATCAGATCTGTGTCTCTTGCACTGGCATATAGATTCTTTCTGAGCCACCAGGGAAGTCCGCCCCAGGATGATGCCATACTTATCTTGTCTGCTCTCTAGTTTCTCCTAATAATTATCTTTAGGTTATATGTAGGATATATATTAAATACTATATACAATAGCTGGTATATATAACTTGGAAATAGGTGGTTCCTAAAATTATAAATGGCAAATAAAATCATGAAAACCATCTTACCTTTACAAGTTTTTGTGCTCAAGATGTTGCATGTCAGTTTCTAAAGCTCATCACAAGGTCAGAGTCCACATGGGTCGTCCCTCTGCTCATGATAGAAACACCACAGACTCTGGAGTCAGAACAACTTGGGTGTAAAGCCGGACTCCACTGCTTACAAGCTGTGTGAAATGTCTGCCTCTGACTCTGTTTCCTCAACATTATAATGGAGGTGATGGTGTCTGTCTGTGATTCTGTTATAACTGAAGAAAAGTGAAAGTGTTAGTTGCTCAGTTGTGTGTGACTGTTTGTGACTCCATGGACTGTGGCCTGCTGGGCTCCTCTGTCCATGGAATTCTCCTGGAGAGAATACTGGAGTGGGTCTCCATGCCCTTCTCCAGGGGATCTTCCTGACCCAGGGATTGAACCTGGGTCTCCTGCACTGCAGGCAGATTCTTTACTGTCTGAGTCACCGGGGAAGCCTGTAATTGAAGAGATGGTGTATATGAAGTCCCAAGCACATAAGAATGCTCACTAAAGGTGAGCTCCCAATGTTGTGTGAATGAAGGGTTTGATCTGATCATCAGTTATCTTTGTCTTCCCCCTCTCTTCCTTATGGACATGGGTGTATATGTAAATCTTAGTCATCTATTTGAAAGAAAAGCTCACACCCTCTCCCTCACTGAACACTGGCCACAGGAGCATTTTTCTGTTCCTGGTCACGTCTATTGAGTTCCACTGGACAGCCTTCACTGTTCTCTGGTGCTCCTCCTCCAGGTCAGTTGAGTCCTGGGTCAAAGAGACCTTCACTGACTACACACTGTGAAGTCACTGCCATTAACTCATCTACCTTATTTTCCTCATAATATTTTATCTGAAATTATGATTTCTTGATTTACTTTTTAGTCCACTTGTCTTCCTCCCCTCCACACATGGAATAGTATTTGCATGAGGGGATTTTTCTGTTTCATCCCCTCTATAGAAAGGACTGATGCTGAAGCTCCAATACTTTGGCCACCTGATGCAAAGACCCAGCTCATTGGAAAAGACCCTAATGCTGGGAAAGATAGAGGGCAAAAGGAGAAGGGGACAGCAGAAGATGAGATGATTGGATGGCATCACTGACTCAATGGACATGAGTTTAAGCAAACTCCAGGAGACAGTGGAGGACAGGGAAGCCTGGTGTGATGCAGTTCATGTGGTCACAGAGTCAGACACTACTTAACGACTGAACAAACAGCCCTGTATGAATGAGCACAGTTCCTGTCCTTGATAAAATGCAACAGGAACTTTAACAAAAATATTGATAAATATGTAGCAGCATTCAAGTGTGCAAATTTCCCGCAGGGAAACTTGACAATACATATTAAAACTTATTAATACTGCATCTGTTTGACCTCAAAATTTTTCTTCCTTAGAATTTATTCCACGGACATAATTGAAGATATCCTCAAAAAGTTAAATTTAATATGCTTATCATCACTCACTCAGGTTACTGTGATAACATCCTAACATGTAGTCTTTCATCTCTCCATTCTCCTTTTGCATATTTCAACCAAGAATATATTTTCCTCCTTAAAAAAAAAAATCCTATGAAAATGATCACGCTCAGAAGTTAGTCTTCATACTTGAAAACATTAGTTTGCTCTCTTAAACTAGGATTGTGGTTGTTCAGTTGCTAAGACATGTCCAGGTGTTTTTGACCCCATGGATTACAGCACACCAGACTGCCCTGTCCTTCTTCATCTCCTGGAATTTGGTCAAACTCATGTCCATCGAGTTGGTGATGCCATCCAACCATCTCATCTTCTGCTGTCCCTTCTCCTTTTGCCCTCTATCTTTCCCAGCATTGGAGTCTTTTCCAATGAGTCAGTTCTTCGCATCAGGTGGCCAAAGTATTGGAGCTTCAGTTTCAAGCATCAGTCCTTCCAATGAATATTCGGGGTTGATTAAGCTAGGTTAAGATTATCCAAACTCAAGTTTAGTCTGCTTGCATTCCTTGTGATGATTGATTGTTGGATTTCTTTCTCTTGTCTTACTTTTTGGCTTTATTGTGTTCATACTTTCACCTTTATTTCTTTGTTTGATGAATTTTTCTTTTTTTGTCCTACTTATTTAGGACTTGTGTTTTCTATTTTACCATGTGAATTTAAATTGGCAAAAATTTACAGTCAAATAATAACCTAGCCACCTTCCTCCATGGGAAAAACAAAAACCATAACAAAACACATGTTATTGGTGAACTGTTTCCATCCACCCAATATTCCTCTGTTGAAACCTGATGCCTGATGTGATGGTGTTAGGAGGCAGGGACTTTGGGAGGTGATGCGGTCATGCAGGTGGAGCCCTCAGAAATGGGATTAATGCCCTTATAAAGGAAGGCCAGAGAGTTCCCTCACCTCTTCCACCATGTGAGGGTACAGTGAGAAGGTGCCTTCCATAAACCAGAATGAGAGCCCTCACCAGACACCGAGTGCTGGTTCCTTGCTCTTCCAACCTCCAGAGCCATGAGAAACAAAGTTTCTGTGGTTCATAAGCCACCTGGTCTGTGGTCTGCTGGAGAAAGGTTTGGGGCCACATTGATTTTGATTACCCATCTCAAGATGTGCATGCTGTTGCTTTGTTATCCAGAAATTAGGCATTATCTTATTAGGACCTGACTTAGACGATATTTATTTGGATTTGCTTATAGTTTTGTTTCATTTGTTCATTCCTGCTTGGATCTCAGACCATCCTTGTGGGATCATTGTACCTTTTTCTTGAAGTGTGTTCTTTAGGTTTTCCTTTATATCTGGTCTCTTTGGAGTATACTCTCTTAGTTTCTCTTATCTCTAACTGTTCTTATTTCATCCTTTTCATGAAAGAGTTTTTTGCTGGCTACATATTTCTACATGAACTGTTATTTCCTCTCTACCCTTTGAAGGTGATACATCCCTGTTTCTGGATTTGATGGGAATGTTGGGATGTCAGCTCTCATTTAAATTGTTTCCTTTTTATAGATCATTTGCCCTTTTTTTTTCCTCTTGCTGCATTTAATATCTTCTCCTTGTATTTGAGTTCTGTAATTTTTTATCCAAGTGTGCTTAAACATGATTTTTTAAATCTAAGCTTTACCTTTTATTTAACTTAGTATATTGAGCTTTGGGGGATTTTGGTTCATATTTACATCAGTCCAAAAATTTTTACTGTTACTTTATTTCTTCTCTTTCATTTTTTACGCTCCTGGGGTTCCAGTTAGATGTACATCTGATCTTTTCATTCAGTTCTTCATTTCTGTTAATATCTCTCATAGTTTCCATTATTTTCCTATTTTATACAAATACATTTTCTTCTAGAATTCCCTGCTGAGTATTTATTAGAGATGATGATGGTGATAATTTGCTTTCTTCCATTATCTGAATTATGTCTCATTCAAGGTTTGTATTTTCGTATGTATTTATCTTGGTCTTACTCTTCGACCATGAAAGCATTCCTTGACTATCTGCTGGACACCAATTGTCTACTCATACTGAGGTTAAATCTACCTCATCCATAAATATGAGCACCATAATAATTATATATGACTTTGCTCACTATTTTACTCCCCGGTCTCTATATATAGAGGGGAAGTGGGAGCTGTGAGTAAGTGGTCAGGGCTCATGGAACAAGCATCTCTGCTCTCTGCTGAGAGTGATCTGCTCTTGTGAATCTGTTGACATCTCCTGATTGTTAATCACTTCATTTTGTTTGCCATAATGATCAATTTTTCCTTTTCTTAGCCTATTTGCTCTTATTTGAAGGACGCTTTGGCAGAGAAGAGGGAATGTGAATTGACTTATTCTGACATCTTGAATTAAAACCCCAGTGTGATTTTTTTTTTTAAAGAATACTCATCTCATCATATTAACCTCTTGCTTAAAGCACGTGGATTGCCTGTAGAACAAAGACCAGGATCCTTACCTTAGTTCCATAAGCCTCCAGATAGCTTTCTCCCCAGATGGACTTTCAGCCTGGTTTTAAATTATGCTCCACCCTGATTCCAGTACCCTTTCTGCTTCCTTTAGTGTTTCAGGAATTTGCATGCATCTTATTCTTTCTGTCCAAAAGACCTTTTTCTCCTTATGGTCCTCTCAACCCCGGACTCCAGAATAGATAAAATTACCCTCATAAATGGCTTCATAACATCATATATCCTTTATAGCATATTATCAGAGATGTACTTTTACTTTCGTTTCTGTGATCACGTGGTTAAATCTACCTCATCCATAAATATAAGCACCATAATAATTATATATGACTTTGCTCACTATTTTACTCCCTGGTCTCCACTAAGTGAGCAAATGCATAAAGAATATATGTGGATAGTAGTAACAAAGGACCTTGGGAGGGCTACCTCAGCCTCATAATTTTGAGGCCATTTAGAAGATATGAGTCGAGCTTACTGAGTCATCATGGCAAGATGTTCTACTAAAGTGAGTCTCAGACTTCATCTGAGACAGGGCTTCCCAGGTGGCACAATGGTAAAGGGCACCTGCCAATGCAGGAGATGCCAGACACACAGGTTAGATCCCTGGGTCAGGAAGATCTCCTGGAGGAGGTATTCTTGCCTGGGAAATTTCCATGGACAGAGGAGCCTGGCAGGCTCACAGAGTCCTACATGACTGAATACACACACACATGTTAAAAGACACAAAAATATTAAGTAATGGCTAATGTGGCTTCCAGCATAAAGATGCTTTATGTGTAAGGTTTTTGGACATATCTGGACTCATTTTATCCCCCTAACTTGATGGGATGTTCTGCTGGCTTGTTTCAATGCACTAGAATAAGACTGACTCACGTCACTGCAAAGGACGAGAGTTTATTGTAAAATATCCATTGGAAGTGAACATGTTAAGATCCTTAGCTACACGACCATGTATCAAGGAAGGAAAGGAACTGTTATGCAAGTGGACCATCTGTGAACTAGAACTAGAAGGCTACCGAGGCTCCCTGGTGGTTCTAGAGCCCATGTCGTCTCGCTGACCCCTCGCTGACCAAAGAGTGACTTGGGGTCACTCTCGCTGGCTCCAGAGTGCACGGGGCTGCAATCTGTGCAGGCTGAACTCCGGTTTCCACTGTTCACTCATAGTTGAAGGGCATGGCTGCCTTTACCTGCACGCCTCTGACTTCACTGCCCATTGTGAAGTATGCCTGTTCTTTCTCTTTATCACTTTGATGCTCTTTGACTCTGTATTTTTTTATTAGAGTCTCAGAGAGAAAGAATAGAACATGGCAGGGCTCTCGCCATCACCAGGTCCCAGGCTGACGTCCTTGGAGAGTGTGGTGTAAAAGCACAGTTGCCTGAAGGGGCTCTGGGAGTCTCTCCTGCCTGCCGGACAGAGTCTCAGTTGGCACTTCTCCCAGTGTGTGTATGGGGGGCCAGGCCATGCTCAAACCAATTTTAGCCTCCTATGGGACCAGTGGCTTCCTTCCTATTGGAGGTGCACCTGATCCCAGCTTCCAGTGCATCCCCAAGGCTCCGAGGTGCTGGCATCCAGTCTCCCCAAACAACTGCTGCAAACAGCTGGCAGCCAACGGGCCCACCCTTGGGCCCCTGTCACCTGCTTCTCCCCTTGCATGCCTGATTGCTCTTATACTTGCATTAATAGAAGGAGAACAGCAAGGAGGGGATCTCCCTGGAATTCACAGCCTCACTGCATGTCCATCAGAACATGCTAGCTCAACATACCTTTCTGTGGAGTCGGAGTGAAGGTGGGGGACCTGTGCCTTCTCTTGCTAACCCTGACTTGGAGGTACTTTGCTCAGTTGTCTTAGATTTGGTGTAGTGGGTTGAAGTGTCCCCAGAATTTGTGTTTGCCTAGAATTGCCTGGAGAATCCCAGGGATGGGGGAGCCTGGTGGGCTGTCGTCTATCACAGAGTCAGACACGACTGAAGTGACTTAGGAGTAGCAGCAGCAGAACCTCAGGACATGGGGCCTTGTTTGAAAATAGGATCTACAGACCTAGGAGAAAATCTAGAGATGCGGCCATCATGGACTTAGGGTGGAGTCTAAATCTGATAACTTATATAGACGGAAAGCGGAGGGAGTTTTGGACCCAGAGACACAGAGAGAGGAAGCTGTGTGAAAAGGGAGGTAGATATTGGGAGAATGCAGCCACACGCCAGGGGCTTCCAAGGATGGCTGGGAAACACCAGGAGCCAGGAAAGGCATGGAAATTCCATCCTTGAGCCTCCAGAAAATACCCACCCTGCCTGCACCCTAATTCCAGACTTCTGCTCTCCAGGCTGTGAGAGAGTTAATTCCTATTGTTTTAACCTTCTTCCCCACCCCCTAGTTTGTGGTCACTTGTCACAGCAGCCTGGGGAACCTACTACAGTTGGTTCTAGGAGAAGAACAGGAGAAGGGGATTCTTGTGCAAGGGCTTGAGAGGAGCCAGGTGAGTTGGGGATTGTTTCAGCTGGAGACTGGACTCAACTTGACCTCACAGGAGAGCTCTGGAGCACAGGGTCCTCCTGCAGGACTCGTGTCCCCTGTAGCAGGGGCAGCACTCTTTTGAAGCCTGGGTTCACCAGTTACTGACTGGGCTGCCAGGGAAGAGTGGTGTGAGCTGGTTCTCCTTTGCGGAGAATTTCCTGGGGCAGGGGGAGGAGTGAGGTGCCTGTGAGAGGCATGAGGTGTTGACACTTGGAGCCACTAGGAGACAGGTGATCCAGCTTGGAAAAGGGGCCCGGTGCTGGGTAGCACAGCTTCTTGTATGCCAGTTGTTCAGTCGCCAAGTCATGTCTGACTCCTTACTACCCCATAGACTGCAGCACACCAGGCTTCCCTGTCCTTCACCATCTCCTGGAGTTTGCTCAAACCCATGTCCATTGAGTAAGTGATGCCATCCAGCCATCTCATCCTCTGTCACCCTCTTCTCCTCCTTCCTTCAGTCTTTCCCAGCATCAGGGTCATTTCTAAGTAGTTGGCTCTTCTCTTCAGATGGAGTATTGGAGTTTCAGCTTCAGCATCAGCCCTTCCAATGAATATTCAGGGTTGATTTTTCTTTAGGATTGACTGGTTTGGTCTCCGGTGATCTCCAACAGACTCTCAAGAGTCTTCTCCAGCATCACAATTAGAAAGCATCAATTCTTTGGCACTTAGCCTTCTTTATGATCCAACTCCCACATCCTTACATGACTCCTGGAAAAACCATAGCTTTGAGTAGATGTACCTTTGTCGACAAAGTGATGTCTCTGCTTGTTAGTATGCTGTCTAGGCTTGTCATGGTTTTTCTTCCATGGAGCAAGCGTCTTTTAATTTTCTGGCTGCAGCCACCATCCACCCAAGAAAATATAATTTTGGAGCCAGAGAAAATAAAATCTGACACTGTTTTCCACTTTTCCCCATCTATTTGCCAAGAAGAGATGAGACTATACCAGTAGGTGTTTCTTACTCCCAATCAGGTGAGGCTGTGGAACTCCTCGTTGGTCCTGATGCATGATGAGTGGTGGCCACTTTGCATGACAGGAGACACCCACATGGAAACTATGTTGCCCAGCTCCTCAGATGTCCACCACTCCTCCAGTTCTCTGCACCTGGGATGGGGGAGGGGAGTCACTTGATGCAGAGAAGTGCAGGAGACTTGGCTGGAGATGCTATGGGGGAGGGGCAGGGCTGTGGCAAGGGAGAGCTGAGACAGTCTCAGGAGCTCCATATGGAAGCAGGACTAGCTGATGGTGTGGGATGTGGATCTGAAACACATTTACCTTAGAAGAAGGAGACAGGCAATAAGCACTGCACTGTTTTTTCATCCATCACTCACAAACATTTCATAACAAAAAATGAGGAATGGAGTTTGTGTTGACACAATAGGACATAGTATCAGTTCTTATAACAATTCTGTATGACTTCCAATCCATCTTATTTTGTGGTTACCAGCTCATGTGGCAAGAAGGAATATTTTTTTCATGGCCTCTTTCCCATTAACATGGTCACATTTTATTAAATAATAAAGAACATTCACGTAAAGATAACAACATAAGCTCCAGTCTCCGATATTTCTTCCTCTTCATTGCATGCAACATATGCGTTTTCCCTGGAAATAAAACAGGCATGTAAAATGAAGTCACCTGGCTATCTTAGGTTGTCTTTTTGCTGCACGTTCTTGGAAAAGTCTTTCCAAATCAAAACCAGTTTTTGAGGCAGTAATGATGGCATCACAAATCAAATTGGTGTTAGAGTTTTACCCAAGTAACTGTATTGTTCTGGCTTCCCTGTCGTATCTTCATACTTTCTTTAGCTTGTGCTTGATTCACTTAGAGGCGCAGTTTGGGTAGAAAAGAACCAGGCAGTGAGGGACAGAGATGGCAGACATAGCAAGTGCTGGTGTAGCTTCCATCAGCCGTGGGTGGAGGGCATCTGGCAGAACAGAGGTCAAGGAGGCTCCCTGTCTCACCCAGGATTGGTGCCGAGAGGTAACGTATTCATGGTCCTAGGGAGCAGCACAGCACACATCTTCAAGGAGCTCTGCTTTCAGAACTACAGCTTTCAGAAAAATTGCAAAAGGCACACTGTTCTTTGAGATGCCCTTCAGTCCTTCCAATTCCCGGTCCTGCCTGCACCCCCATCTAGTCCTCTCTGTCTCAGTTCATAACGGCATCATGACAGCAGCTGAGCGGGCATGGAGGTCCTTGAAGGACACACAGCCCAGCATGTGCTCAAAGAGCTCCTGGAAAATGAGCCACGTGGTTCTCCTACTGATGAAAGCTCCTTTCTTGTCACAGCCCCTCTGGCCCTGCTGCATTCCGTACACCTCGCCAGCAGGTTTCCTCTTGCATCAGGCCTAAAGACTGCATCCACCCACCTGCCCACCCTGTTTCCCTGGCGACTCTGCAGCCACACCGCCTAGGAGAGAGGTTGCCCTCACCCCATCCTGGGCAGCCTTGTGTGTGTTCCTTTCCCCTCCCTTCAAAGGCTGCTTTTCCCCCCTAAATCTTCCTGGGAGTTTACAGAAGAAAAGGCTGCCCAGGTCCTCGTGTGCACCTCAACTTGGCAACTTTTTACCTCTTCTTTTATTTTTAACACTGAAATTATGCCTTCAACATGTTTATTGTGCTTTACCAGCTTCTTAGTAACTGTGAAAAAGATTTCCTAACTTGATGTTGTTCAATCGCTAAGTCGTGTCCAACTCTTTGCGACCCCATGGACTGCAGCACTCCAGGCTTCCCTGTCCTTCACTGTCTCCTGGGGTTTGCTCAAACTCATGTCCATTGAGTCGGTGATACTATCTAACCATCTCATCCTCTGTTACCCACTTCTGCTTTTGCCTTCAGTCTTTCCCAGCATCAGGATCTTTCCAGTGAGATGGCTCTTTGCATCAGGTGGCCAAAGTACTGGGGCTTCAGCTTCAGTGTCAGTCCTTCCAATGAATATTCAGGACTGATTTACTTTAGGATTGACTGTTTTGATCTCCTTGCAGTCCAGGGGACTCTCAAGAGTCTTCTTCAATACCACAGTTCAAAAGCATCAATTCTTCGGCACTCGGGCTTACATATTTCAGGGTTTGAAGCTCTGTTCCATTTCTTATCAGCTCTATGGCTTGGGCAGCTTACCTAACAGTTCTGTGCCTCAGTTTTCCCAAACAGAGAGTGGGAAAAAGATCTTAAAGATCTTAAAAAGATCTTATGTAGTGGGATAGCTACACCACCTTCTGTAGGGCTGCTGTGAGAATTCGTGAGTTTGTGAGCACAAAAGGTTCAGAGCAGCGTCTGGCCAGTTGCAGGTATTGAGTGTTAGCTATTATTTCTTCTCCTGAATACTCAACCATGCTCAGAAGATGCATAGGGCTTCATGGCCCAATTGGTCAGACCAGTGACTGACAATACCATATTCTGATTTCATGCATGGAGAAAACTCAAATAATGAGTTGTTTTTTTAAAAAAAAATACTTATTTGTTTGGCTGTGTCAGGTCTTAGGTGCAGCACGCAGGATCTTTGATCTTCGTTGTAGCTTGTGGGATTTAGCTCCCTGACCAGGGGTCGAACCTGGGCCCGCTGCATTGGGAACGAGGAGTCTTATCCACTGGACTACCAGAGAAATCCCAATAACAAGTTCTTATGGGCAAATTCTGAAGTTGGTGTAGGGTCATTCCAGGAAGAGGTACTTACATGTAAATTAACAGTCTTCTAGGACTGGAGCTGTGAGCCTCAATGCAGTGCCTTACATTGTGACCCTAATCTGCCAGCAGAGAAAAGAGATAGTGAAAAAGCATGGAAAGCCAATGCGAACTTTGGTTCTCACCTTTCAGTAAATATGAGGAGAAACTGAAAAATTGAAAGGAATAGAGTGTTTTTGTTTTGTGATAACAAAGACCGGTAAGTAAGCATTCACTATTATATTAGGAAGGTGATGAGAATAATTTAGATGGAGTTTCTTGGTTTGACTTGGGGAAGAGTTCTGGGTTCTGCTCAGCTCAACACGAGGCTGTGAGACCATGTCTCCAGGGGTGAGTGAAGGGGCCTCACCTAGGACTTGGGGGTCTCTGCAGGGGTGTTATTCAGTCACTCAGTTTTGTCCCACTTTTTTTGACCCCATGGAGGACAGCACGCCAGGCTTCCCTGTCCTTCACCATCTCCCAGAGCTTGCTCAAATGCATGTGCATTGAGTCGGTGATGCCATCCAACAATCTCATCCTCTGTCGTCCCCTTCTCCTTCTTTCAATCCTTCCCAGCATCAGGGTCTTTTGTAAGGAGTTGGCTCTTCGTATCAGATAGCCAACGTTGGGCTTCAGCTTCAGCATCAGTGCTTCCAATGAATATTCAGGGTTGATTTCCTTTAGGATTGGCTAGTTTGATCTTCTTGGAGTCCAAGGGACTTGCAAGAGTCTTCTCCAACACCACAGTTCAAAAGTATCAATTCTTAAGTGCTCAGCTTGCTTTTTGGTCCAACTCTCACATCTGTACCTGACTACTGGAAAAACCATAGCTTTGACTGGACAGACCTTTGTTGGCAAAGTAATGTCTCTGCTTTTTAATACACTGTCTAGGTTGGTCATAGCGTTTCTTCCAAGGAGCAAGTGTCTTTTAATTTCATGGCTGCAGTCACCATCTGGAGTGATTTTGGAGCTCAAGAAAGTAAAGTCTGTCACTGTTTTCATTGTTCCCCCATCTATTTGCTATGAAGTGATGGGACAGAATTCCATGATCTTCAATTTTTGAATCTTGAGTTTTAAGCCAGGTTTTCCCTCTCTTCTTTCACCTTCATCGAAAGGTTTTTTAATTGCTGTTCGATTCCTCCCATAAGGGTGGTGTCATCTACGTATCTGAGGTTATTGATATTTCTCCTAGCAATCTTGATTCCATTGATGAGAAAGGCAAAGGAAAAAAGGAAAGGTATACCCATATGAATGCAGAGTTCTAAAGAATAGCAAGAAGAGATAAGAAAGCTTTCCTCAGTGATCAATGCAAAGAAATAGAGGAAAACAATAGAATGGGACAGTCTAGAGATCCCTTCAAGAAAATTAGAGATACCAAGGGAACATTTCATGCAAAGATGGGTACAATAAAGGACAGAAATGGTATGGACCTAACAGAAGCAGAAGATATTAAGAAGAGGTGGCGAGAATACACAGAAGAACTGTACAAAAAAGATCTTCATGAGCCAGATAACCACCATGGTGTGATCACTCCCCTAGCACCAGACATCCTGGAATGTGAAGTCAAGTGGGCCTTAGGAAGCATCACTATGAACAAAGCTAGTGGAGGTGATGGAATCCCAGTTGAGCTATTTCAAATCCTAAAGGATGATGCTGTGAAAGTGCTGCACTCAATATGCCAGCAAATTTGGAAAACTCAGCAGTGGCCACAGGACTGGAAAAATTCAGTTTTCATTCCAATCTCAAAGAAAGGCAATGCCAAAAAATGCTCAAACTACTGCACAGTTGCACTCATCTCACACGCTAGCAGAGTAATGCTCAAAATTCTCCAAGCCAGGTTTCAACAGTACATGAACTGTGAAATTCCAAATGTTCAAGCTGGATTTAGAAAAGGCAGAGGAACAAGAGATCAAATTGCCAACATCTGTCGGATCATCAAAAATGCAAGAGAGTTCCAGAAAAACATCTACTTCTGCTTCATTGACTACACCAAATCCTTTGACTCTATGGATCCCAACGGACTGTGGAAAATTCTGAAAGAGATGGGAATACCAGAGCACCTGACCTGCCTCCTGAGAAATCTGTATGCAGGTCAAAAAAACAGTTAGAACTGGACATGGAAAAACAGACTGGTTCCAAATCAGGAAAGGAGTATGTCAAGGCTGTATATTGTCACCCTGCTTATTTAATTTATATGCAGAGTACATCATGAGAAATGCTAGGCTGGATGAAGCACAAGCTGGAATCAAGATTGTCAGGAGAAATATCAATAACCTCAGATATGCAGATAATACCACCCTTATGGCAGAAAGTGAAGAACTAAAGAACCTCTTGATGAAAGTGAAAGAGGAGAGTGAAAAAGTTGGCTTAAAACTCAGCATTCAGAAAACTAAGATCATGGCATCCAGTCCCATCACTCCATGGCAAATAGATGGGGAAACAATGAAAACAGTTACAGACTTTATTTTGGGGGGTCTCCAAAATCACTCCAGATGGTGAGTGCAGCCTTGAAATTAAAAGACACTTGCTCCTTGGAAGAAAGGCTATGACCGACCTAGAGAGCATATTAAAAAACAGAGACATTACTTTGCCAACAAAGGTCCATCTAGTCAAAGGTATGGTTTTTCCAGTAGTCATGTATGAATGTAAAAGTTGGACTATAAAGAAATCTGTGTGCTGAAAAATTGATGCTTTTGAACTATGGTGTTGGAGAAGACTCTTGAGAGTCCCTTGGACTGCAAGCAGATCCAACCAGTCCATCCTAAAGGAAATCAGTCCTGAATATTCATTGGAAGGACTGATGCTGAAGCTCCAATACTTTGGCCATGAGGTGCTGAGAACTAACTCCTTGGAAAAGACTTTGATGTTGGGAAAAGATTGAAGGCAGGAGGAGAAGGGGACGACAGAGGATGAGATGGTTGGATGGCATCACCATTCAATGGACATGAGTTTGAGTAAGCTCTGGGAGTTGGTGTTGTACAGGGAAGCCTGGCGTGCTGCAGTCCATGAGGTTGCAAAGAGTCAGACGTGACTGAGAGACTGAACTGAACTGAATCTTGATTCCAGCTTGTGCTTCATCTAACCCTGCATTTAGCACATCTGTAGTGTTCGTACTGCCTGACATGTGCTGCTTACACTCATTTTCTGTGCTCTGGGGATGCAAGACTCACCTTCTTCTGCTCCATTGAGGCAGCACAATTGGCCAGTTTTCATAGCTGAGGTCCCTTGATCCTCTGGCCAGGGTGTTCACATTCCCTAAGAAAAGAATGGAGTTTGAGCATTTAAGATGCTACACCATCTTTTCTAGAATACTCTGCTCTGAAAGTTCACACCATGGGAAATATTTATAGAGAAGCAAGCAGTTTATCACAGAGTTGTAAATGTCACTCTGTTCTGGAATGTTGTGGGTTCGGGGGAGTTTGCATCTGACACTCACGGTCACTCAGAGCCTTAGATGAGGCTACAGAGGGTGGGGGCAGGATCCCTGAGTGTCTAACGTGGACCGTCAGGTGAGTTAACGACCAAATATCCCCAACCACCCTGGAGAGATGGGTCTAATTTTGTAGCCCCCAAACACTTCACCTTGACATTGAAGGAGGTCTTTAACTGCTATGTTTAATATCAGTCTCTCTGATAATGTCTCCATTCAGCTGTATCCCTCATAGACCTCCACTTCTTTTTCCAAAGAAAAAAAGCAGTTTTCTTCACTCTCTATGCATGCGTGTATTCTCAGTCATTGGGTTATGTCCAACTCTTTGCAACCCTATGTATGATAGCACACCAGGCTTCTTTGTCTATGGGATTTTCCAGGCAAGAATAATGGTATGGGTTGCCATTTCCTCCTCCAGGGGATCTTTCTGACCCATGTCTCTTGCATCTCTTACATTGGCAGGCAGATTCTTTACCACTGAGGCACCTGGGAAGCCCCTATTCTCCATAAGCTCCACTGTACTCCCAGGTCATGCTCAAGGTTCAGTGCTCTCAATTTCTGCTCCTGGTAAGCTGTGGCTTCATTGATTGTAAGCAACAAGTTCCTTGGGAAGCCAGCTTTTACTGTGAAACACTTAGAATCTGGTGATCAAAGTGCATCAGTGCTTCTAGCAGCAGATGGGTTTCTAAATTTACCAGGAAAAGACGTTTGTTTGATGTTTGATGAAACTTCTAAACACTTGGAGGTGGAAATTGTGTTTGATGAGAAAAAACTCAGGTCAAGTTCATTCATTAAGCCTCAGATGCTGGCTGGTCACTTGTGTTGTCCTTACCGGTTATACCCTGTAAGAATTGTCAGTAGAGAGGGAGAACAATCATTTCTGTTGGTGGAAGACAAGATGATGTAATTGTGGCAAGCATTAGATTAGATGATGCCCATGAAATTTGGACGTTTGTATAAACATACAGGACAAATGTAAGTTATGATGTGCTCAGAAAGATCATACTGCAGCCCCCTAGGGAGTGTCACCATAAAACAATGGGGCAGGTGAATGGGCCCACTTTAGTGGCCCCGATCTGTAATCTGGGTGCAGAGTGGCTTGGGGTGACCTTGTTTTCTTTAGAGAAGTCAAAGCCTATATGTGAAAAGCCTGGATGAATCTGTAGAATAACTTTTACATTGTTTGCTGTTATTAGTCAACACTGGAATGTATTATGAATAACTTTGCACTTAATCATGCTTTATTTTTCTTGAGTTTTTTTCTTTTTGCCCATGTTACCAAACCTCTGCATGTGTGGAAAAAATAAATATGCGATCAATTTTCTTGTAAAACCACACACACATACATACAAGGAGAGAGAGAGGGGGAAAGAAGAGGGGGGTGGGGAAGGAGGGGGAGGCAAGCAAGGTACTAAGGATCTTAATTGGCAGACTGGCACCATCCAGTGACTGTGGGTTCTGGCACTCAGACAACCCCAAATGTCAGTTGGGGCCGCCGTCAGCAGAACTGGCAGTTCATCCCACCAATTAGCCATGATGGACCAAACATGAGCAAGGCTGAAATTAATACCAAGTGGTCATTTGCATCTGAAATTTGCCAGGAGCCCTTGTCAGATTTCCAGTCCTGAGGTCCCTGTTCTGAATGTCACCTAGCTGATACTTTAAGGATTGTTTATTTTCCCTCAGGCACATTCCTTGCATTTTTTCCTTCCATCCTAGCTGCAGAAGCTTCTTTATATATGTCATCCTAAAGGTCACCCTTCTCTGGCTGAGAAAGAAAGCAGGCATCAGGTGAAACAGGCCTGTGCCGGGGGCGTCAGGGTGCTGTGGGCGGGGGCAGAGAGCATGGATCATCCCCGTGGAGCAGCCGCTCCTCGTCCAGCACCTGCTTTGTGCTTGGCTGTGCGCTTGGCTCAAAGGGATCTGCACCCTGAGGTACTTGCAGGCTCCTCTGTGCCCTAGTTTTTGCCCTATTCTATCTGCATATCCAACTCCATCCCCTGTCCTCATACTGAAAATTTATTATAGAAATACACCTACAGGCTGAAGGCCATCGCAGTTACTCACTTATGCTAATAGAAACAGGAATGCATATTGTTTTTCTCAGAGTAGAATTCTTTAAAATTTTATCTTTTATTTTTTTGGACTCACCCCCTCCCACCGAGTACCTATCATATTTTTAGTTGACAATGAAATATCTTTAAGAATTATTTTCCTTTCCCTTTCCAGTGCTCCCCCCATCAGTTTTGCATATCCCTCAGTTGAGTGTCTTACAACAGAGAGTGAAAGAATTGAGGGCTTTATTAATGTTTTTATTTTTAAAAATTCGCAATGGTGATTAAAACTTGGAAACTGTCGTTTCAGGAAGGTTTTCAAGGCTGTTTTTCTCTCCATTTGATGCCTTACCTGCGATATTTTTTCTTGGAATAAAAATCATACGGAAAAAGGATTTGCAGTGACCCACTTTATAAATGATATCAAGCCTTAATGTTCATATCGAAATATTGTTACACAGTCTCTCAATGATTCACTTTATTATGTGTTACCTTCCATTAGGTTTAGGAATGTCATGGATCAGATATGCTCTTCTGATATGTGTTTAATTCTTTGATATATATGAAAGAATGTATCTGCATTGAGTATACAGCCACGTTTACCCAATGCATATACGATTAGAGGGATATATTCTGTTATTTTTATGTATGGGGGAAATGGGGAGAATTTCACATGACTTTGCAAACTCATCCACAGTTCATTATTTTTAACAAGTAGCAATCTTACCAGTAGCGTTTTCTCACTGTAGATTTAATTAGTCTTTTTTCCCCTCCCTTTCCCTCCTTGACAGAGCTGAGCGGAGGGAAACGGCGGCAATTTGAAACCTTGTTAGAAATTTATGAAGTGCTAAAATGTTTCATTCCCAGAGGCTGCCTTGCAGCTGTCACTGGATCGCGCTCACTGCCTGCCTCCCCGCGGTCTGGGGAAGGCGGGCTGGAGATGGGCTGCGCATGCGTGCCCGCAGTTGCCTAAATGATACGCTCCGTAATGAGCTCTGGGTGGAGGGAAGCTAATTATATTATTTTCCCCATAATTGACCAGTAAGTAATTCCCCACAACTGGTATGTAAGATGAGAAATGAGGGGCCATTTGGAGTTTAAGACCCTTCACTGGCTTTAAAATACTGGCAGCACAGTGAGGGGGGTCAGCTTTGGGCGTGGACATCAAAATTTCAATACCCGTCGTATTGGTGGCCTCCAGCAGATACTTAACCCGTTTCTAGGAAAATGACCCTGAACTAATTTCTTCTGAAGAAAATCCCTTCCAGAACATCCCACGTGCATGCTAAGTAGGTTCAATTGTGTCTGACTCTTTGTGACCCCATGGACTGTAGCCCGCCAGGCTCCTTTGTCCTAGGGATTCTCCAGGCAAGAATACTGGAGTGGGTTGCAATTTTTAGTGTGAAATATTTCTGGCGGCACAGAACTTTCTGGCAGATTCTTTCTTTCTTTTTTTTTCCTTTCTTTTAAATCTTACTTTCAATGTACCAGTTCAGTTCAGTTCAGTCGCTCAGTCGTGTCCGACTCTTTGCGACCCCATGGACTGCAGCACACCAGGCGTCCCTGTACAACACCAACTCCCGGAGCTTACTAAGAATCATGTCCCACGAGTCAGTGATGCCAACCAGTCATCTCATCCTCTGTCGTCCCCATCTCTTCCTGCCTTCCATCTTTCCTAGCATCAGTGTCTTTTCAAATGAGTCAGTTCTTCCAATCAGGTGGCCAGCTTGGAGTTTAAGCTTCAGCATCAGTCCTTCCAATGAATATTCAGGACTGATTTACTTTAGGATGGATTGGTTGAATCTCCTTGCAGTCCAAGGGACTCCCAAGAGTCTTCTTCAACACCACAGCTCAAAAGCATCAATTCTTGGGCTCTCAGCATTCTTTATAGGCCAACTCACATCCATACATGACTATTGGAAAAACCATACCTTTGACCGGATGGACCTTGGTTGGCAAAGTAACGTCTCTGCTTTTTAGTATGCTGTCTAGGTTGGTCATAGCTTTTCTTCCAAGGAGCAAGCATCTTTTAATTTCATGGCTGCAGTCACCATCTGCAGTGATTTTGGAGCCCAAGAAAGTAAAGTCTGTCACTGTTTCCATTGTTTCCCCATCTAATTGCCATGGAGTGATGGGAACGGATGCCATGATCTTAGTTTTCTGAATGTTGAAGTTTAAGCCAACTTTTTCACTCTCCCCTTTCACTTTCATTAAGAGGCTCTTTAGTTCTTCTTTGCTTTCTACCATAAGGGTGGTGTCATCTACATATCTGAGGTTATTGATATTTCTCCCGACAGTCTTGATTCCAGGTTATGCTTCTTCCAGCCCAGCGTTTCTCATATAAGTTAAATAAGCAGGGTGACACCATACAGCCTTGATGTACTCCTTTCCGGATTTAGAACCAGTCTGGCTTTCCATGTCCAGTTCTAACTGTTGCTTCTTGACTTGCATACAGATTTCTCAGGAGGCAGGTCAGCTGGTCTGGTATTCCTATATCTTTAAGAATTTTCCACAGTTTGTTGTGATCCATACAGTTAAAGACTTTGGTGTAGTCAATGAAGCAGAAGTAGATGTTTTTCTGGAACTCTCTTGCATTTTTGATGATCCAACAGATGTTGGCAATTTGGGCTCTGTTCCTCTGCCTTTTCTAAATCCACCTTGAACATCTGGAAGGTCATGGTTCACATACTGTGGAAGCCTCACTTGGAAAATTTTGAGCATTACTCTGCTAGCGTGTGAGATGAGTGCAACTGTGCTGTAGTTTGAGCATTCTTTAGGATTGCCTTTCTTTGGGATTGGAATGAAAACTGACCTTTTCCAGTCCTGTGGCCATTGCTGAGTTTTCCAAATTTGCTGGCATAATGAGTGCAGCACTTTCACAGCATCATCTTTTAGGATTTGAAATAACTTAACTGGAATTCTATCACCTCTGCTAGCTTTGTTCGTAGTGATGCTTCCTGAGGCTCACTTGACTTTGCATTCCAGGATGTCTGACTCTAGTAAGTGATTACATCATGGTGGTTATCTGGCTCATGAAGACCTTTTTTTTTTTTTGTAGTTCTTCTGTGTATTCTTGCCTCCTCTTTGTAAGGCCTCCTCAGACAACCATTTTGTCTTTTTGCATTTTTTTCCCTTGGGGATGGCCTTGATCTCTGCTTCCTGTACAATGTCATGCACCTACATCTGTAGTTTTTCAGGCACTGTGTCTATCGGATCTAATCCCTTGAATCTACACTCCCACTGTATAATCATAAGGGATTTGATTTAGGTCATACCTGAATGGTCTAGTGGTTTCCCCTACTTTCTTCAATTTCAGTCTGAATTTGGCAATAGGAAGTTCATGATCTGAGCCACAGTCAGCTTCTGGTCTTGTTTTTGCTGACTGTATAGAGCTTCTCTCTTTGGCTAAAAAGAATATAATCAATCTGATTTTGGTATTGACCATCAGGTGATGTCCATGTGTAGAGTCTTCCTTTGTGTTGTTGGAAGAGGGTGTTTGCTATGACCAGTGTGTTCTCTTGGCAAAACTCTATTAGCCTTTGACCTGCTTTGTTTTGTACTCCAAGGCCAAATTTGCCTGTTACTCCAGGTATCTCTTGACTTCCTACTTTTGCATTCCCGTCCCCTATAATGAAAAGGACATATTTTTGGGTATTAGTTCTAGAGCATCTTGTAGGTCTTCATAGAGCCATTCATCTTCAGCTTCTTCAGCATTACTGGTCTGGGCATAGACTTGGATTATAGTGATATTGAATAGTTTGCCTTGGAAATGAACAGAGCTCAATCTGTCATTTTTGAAATTGCTTCCAAGTTCTGCATTTTGGAATCTTTTGCTGACTATGATGGTCACTTCATTTCGTCTAAAGACTTCTTGCCCACAGTAGTAGATATAATGGTCATCTGAGTTAAATTCACCCATTCTAGTTCATTTTAGTTTACTGATTCCTCAAATGATGATGTTCACTCTTGCCATCTCTTGTTTGACCACTTCCAATTTGCCTTGATTCACGGACCTATCATTCCAGGTTCCTATGCAATATTGCTCTTTACAGCATTGGACTTTAACAGTGTCATCCACAACTGGTTGTTGTTTTTGCTTTGGCTCCATCCCTTCATTCTTTCTGGAGTTATTTCTCCACTGATCTCCAGTAGCATACTGGGTATCTACAGACCTGGGGAGTTCATCTTTCAGTGTCCTATCTTTTTGCCTTTTCATACTGTTCATGGGGTTCTCAAGGCAAGAATACAAAATGGTTTGCCATTCCCTTCTCCAGTGGACCATGTTTTGTCAGAACTCTTCGCCATGACCTGACCATCTTGGGTGGCCCTACATGGCGTGGCTCATAGTTTCATTGAGTTAGACAAGGCTCTGGTCCATGTGATCAGTGTGGTTAGTTTTTTGTGATTGTGGTTTTCATTCTGTCTGCCCTCTGGTGATTAAGGATAAGAAGCTTCCTGATGGGAGAGCCTGACTGAGGGGGAAACTGGGTCTTATTTTGATGGAAGGGGCCATGCTTGGTCAATCTTTAATCCAATCTTCTGTTGATGGGCGTGGCTGTGTTCCCTCCCTGTTGTTTGGCTTGAGGCCAAACTATGGTGGGGGTGATTAGGATAATGGGGACCTCCTTCAAAAGGTCCTGTGCTGCACTGTTGCACTCAGTACCCCAGACCCTGCAGCAGGATACTGCCACAGTGTACCAGGGCACTGGCTAATTCCTTTTACTATCTGCATTCATTTGCTAGGGCTGTAGTAACAAGCACTGCAAGCTGGGTGACTTAAGCAGTAGACATTCCAAGTGTTGGATTTTTATGAGGACTGAGGAAGCAGAATATGTTCCAGGCCTCCTTGACTTGTAGGTATAGAGGAGACCTGTGTGTGTCTATATCCTTTTTTATAAGATAAAATCTTATTGGATTAGAGCCCACCCCATGGCCTCATTTTACCTTGATAACTTCTGAAAAAAATGCTGTGTTTAAGTCAGGTCACATTCTGACCTAATAGGGGTCATGAAAGTGAAGTTGCTCAGTCGTGTCAGACTCTTTGAGACCCCATGGCCTGTAGCCAACCAAGATCCTTGGTCCATGGGATTTTCCAGGCAAGAGTACTGAAGTGGGTTGCGAGTTCCCTATCTAGGGGTTCTTCCCAACCCAGGGATTGAACCCAGGTCTCCCGCATCGCAGGCAGATGCTTTACTGGGAAAGCTAGGGGTTATGAAGGGACACAGTTTAGTTCACACACTATCCATTGGCTTATCCAAGAACTACCTGTCAAACAACCATCAAGGACAAAGTCCTGTGACATACAAACCTTTAGAAGATACAGTTTCTGCCCTGTGAGTCCACAGGGCCTTCTGTGGGCCATGGCACTTATGGTATTGTATGTGTGTGTGTACATGCTAAGTTGCTTCAGCCATGTCCTCATGTTTGCAACCCTATGGAATATAGCCCGCCATGCTTCTCTGCCTTGGGATTCTCCAGGCAAGAATACTGGAGTGGATTGCCATGCTCTCCTCCAGTGGATATTCCCAAGCCAGGGATCAAACCCACATCTCTTATGTCTCCTACATTGACAGGCAGATTCCTTACCACTAAGTCACCAGGGAAGCCCCCCAGTGGGTATTGTGCTGGACCCCAAATGCCCATGTTATAATCCTGGAACCTGTGAATATGCTACCTTACAAGACAATGAGGCCTTTGCACGTGGAGTTGAATTAAGAAACTTGCATGGGGAGATTACCTAGGTGAGCCCAGTGTAACTACACAGGAAAGTAGGAGGGAGGAAGAGAATGAGAGAAGGAGAGAGAGGGAAGAGATTGAAGAGGGGGCCACAAGCCAAGGACTGTGGGCAAAGACAAGGAAGCAATTCTCCTCCACATCTTAGGAAGGAGCATAGCTCTTCTGCCCACTCATGTGATCTTCTCAGCTCTAGAACTGTAGGATAATAAATCTGTGTTATTTAAAGCCACTAAATATGTGATGGGCTTCCCTGGTGGCACCAGTGGTAAAGAACCCATTTCCCAGTACAGGAGATGTAAGAGACACAGGTTTGATCCTGGGTCAGGAAGATCCCCTGGAGAAGGGCATGGCAACCCATTCCAGTATTTTTGCCTAGAGAATTCCTGTGGACAGAAGAGCCTGGCAGGCTACAGTCCATAAGGTCACAAAGAGTCGGACACGATTGAGTGACTAAGCACGCATGCAAATAGGTGGTGATTTGTTACAAGAGCAAATAGGAAACTAATGCGGGTACCAAGCTGGAAGGCTTGGAGCCAGAGCTGTACTTGGGTTTAACAAAGTTGCACAGAGTAATGAATGACAAAGCCCACTGCCTGGAAGGAGGGTGGAAAAAGCCTAATGCTTAACTTAGAGTTGCTCACTAACAATTTTCAAGTCCCCACCCCCACGTAGGTTCCACTCAATTCAGATCCTATACCAGCTTTTTCCACAGGGAGTTGGCAGGTTACAGATAGAATGGAGAGAGACCTTGAAACCAGGAAGGTAGAAATTCAGCAGTGATTCCTGCATCACAAGAGGGAAAGGAATACCAAGTACCAAGTACCTGAGTACCAAGCTGTGATCCAGGACTCTCGAAATTTTAAATTAGTCCTTCCATCTGTTTTGAAGCCCAGCCCAGAGCTCCCCAGTTGGTCTGTCTGTCTGTCTGTCTGTCTCTTTCTCTCTCTCCACACACACTCGCTGGGGAGGTGCTGGTGATTGACTTGATTGTGTCTTGGGGAACCCTGTTGTAACTAAGCTGTGGGTCCAGCTGGGAGGATGAAGGGGTGGACAGGAAGGGCAGTTGGAGGGTCAGGTGGATGTGCAGGAGGGCTGGGGTACCAGCATAGGCACAGTTGGTGCAGGTCCCCCGAGACCCCGTGTGGAAGTCACGTGCGGCTCCAGGAGCTGGAGCCAGGCAAGGCACCAGGCAAGGCACTGGCCTGTGGGGACGGAGGGGGTCACAGGGAACCTCTGCAGCCAAATGTCGGCTGCGGTGACTTCCCGTGCACTGGCCTGCCTGCCTGAGGCAAAACAGTGATCCTATTGATGACTTTGAGTGTCTGTAAGTGACAATTTTTAACTCCATGAATGGCCTGCAGCCAAGACCTCCATGGTCTGGTGGAAAGAACATTGTCTCTGGGCAGGGCTGACTAGGAAGCACATCCCAATTCCACTCCATATGATCCCATGGATTTCCGTGTAGGTTATAGGCCTCTTCAGCCTCGGTTTCCTTATCTTAAAAATGCGGATAGCCTTGTAATACTTGGAGGGGAACTGAGGCAAGGACCAGTGGAATGGATGAATGTGAAAGGATCAGATGTGGTGCCTGATTCTCCGTGGGGTTCAGAAAGGTGAATGCTGCGTCTCACCACCTCCTTTCTATGGGCTGTGGAGGGGGCTGGCTGGATTCCTTACTCAGACAGTGATGCTGAGATGCAGTGGGGGCAGGAAGGTGGTGCTGAAAGCACAGACCCCCCCCGCCCCCGTGCTGTGTATTGGCCGCCCCCAGCAAGCATCTCAGAGATGGGAGAGCGGGGTTGTGGGCACACTTTGATCACTTGCATTTGAATCAGAATTAACTAGCTCTCATGCTCTTATGGGCTTCCCAGGTGGTGGGAGAGGTAAAGAACCCAACTGCCAGTGCAGGAGGCGTAAGAGACGTGGGTTTGATGCCTGGGTCAGAAAGATCACCTGGAGGAGAGCATGGCAATCCATTCCAGTATTCTTGCCTGGGAAATCCCATGGACAGAGGAGCCTGGTGGGCTACAGTCTATAGGGTTGCAAAGGGTCGGACATGACTGAAGCAACTCGGCATGCATGCACATGTGTTCTTACAGCAAAAGCTCTGGGATCCACGGACAACCAACCCCACAGTCTGAGAATAGGACCAGATCTGTGCTGAAGAAGGCATAGAAGTGTATTAGCAGCTCAACTTCCCATTGACAGGAGTGTTAACCTACAGCACATTCTCATGGTGGCCCTCACCTATAAGAGAAAGAGGCTGAGACAGATGGGTCAGCATGTACTATCATTATCATGGGTATTTATCAGTGATTGAAAGGGCGTGGAGGAGATGCACACTTTAAATGTTGTTCAGTTGATTCTTTTCTTCAGGTGTCAAAAAGACATAAACCAATCAGTAGAGACTCCCAAGTATCATGAGAAACCCAGAGTAGTGTTGGCCACAAGGCTGCCATGATGTTGGAAGAATCAGGGGATGGTGGGGGGTCTCGATTGATGGAGTTTTGGGGAGTGGTGGGAGGTGAGATGGGACACACAGGATCAAATTAGAATAAGAGACAGTTTGAAAGGCTCTGAGGAGTGTGGAATTGAGCCTGGGCATTTAATTCTCATTCCAGGAAAACTCAACACCCAGGAGGTGGGACGGGGCAAAGGCAGAGACCTGGGCTTGGAGGAGCTGCTGTGATTTCTCCTGCCTCCTTTACTCTCCTCATCTTTCTCTGCCCCTTCTCTCTTGCACGTGATTCTGTCCCCCCATCCCACATCCCACACCCCACACGCTTTCAGGCAGGGGAACACCACAAGTGCATCAGAGTTCTTGGTTTAGGGGTAACTTAGTAACTAGGACAAGTGTTTGGTGGGTGCAGGCCAGATGAAGAGCTGCAGATCAGATGTCTGCCTTCACATCACCCACCAGGGTAGGACAGAGTGTTAACCTCTGAAGAAGCCCATTTGTCCTGAATTTCTGCCAGGTGTGTCTTGGTTGGAAGAGACACAAGACCACTTGGGATATAAAGGTTCTTTTAGGAGCTGAGTTAGCACTTCCTTCCCAAGGTAACCAAGGTGACTTTCCTAGTTCTCAACCAGGCAGGCAGCTGACTGCAAAGCCAGTTGCTGTTATTGTTCAGTTGCTCATTCGTGTCCCATGGACTGCAGCACTCCAGGCTTCCCTGTCCTTCATCAGCCCCTGGAGTTTGCTCAGACTCATGTCCATTGAGTCAGTGATGCCATCCAATCATCTCATCCTTTGTTGTTTCTTCTCCTTCTGTGACCTTTGATCAACGTTTCTGTGCCTCAGTTTTCTTGTGTGTAAAATGGGGATAACAATACCTCCTTTTCAGAGATGTAGGTGGTAAGCAGTGAGTTAAAATAGGAAAGTGTGTGTTGAATGCAGTACTTAGCACATTTCAGCTGCTAAATAAATGCTATTGGTTTTAATTAACATCTTGGTTTGTTCTTGAACTCACCTGTCTGCTAATGTCTGTATGGTCTGTGTGAGTGTGTATGTGGGTTGAGGGGGGTAACCTCCACACCACATCTAGGACACAGGGGACCCTATGGGACCCCAGCCCTCCTCTGCCACATCCTCTCATCCCACCATGTTCATCCTCTCCTCTGTGGTCTCTCAGGGGAGTCTCTCCAGTAACCTGTACAGTGGTGGTTTAGTCACTCAGTCGTGTCCAACTCTTGTGACCCCATGGACTGTGACCTGCCAGGCCCCTCTGTCCAAGGGATTGTCCAGGCAAGAATATTGGAGTGGGTTGCCACTTCTTTCTCCTGGGGATCTTCCCAACCCAGGAATCAAACCCGGGTCTCCTGCATGGCAGGGGTGCTTTTGACTGACTCAGCTCTGTCATTTCCAATCAGCGCCGCCCTCCCCCCCTACACACCGCACCTCAGGAACCTGGGCAGCAGCTCCCCAGCAAGTCTCCCTGTGGAGTCCTGCCTGCTCTGTCATCCTGGCCTCTCTTCCACATGACCGGAACTCTGAGGTCATGTCCTTACTGTCCCCAACACCGCGTCCTAGGACTACACTCCATTCTCACATCTCCAGACTCCTTTGTCCTTCATACTGGGCAAGGCTTTGGGGGATTTAGAAAATCCTTTTCCCTCTCAATCGCTCCCCCATAAAGCCACAGACTCAAGAAACGACGTCAGAAACTCAGAGCTGAGCCATGACCCCTCATTCTAGAAGAATCTGGGCTCACTGATGCATCTGCACAGATGTCATCTGCTCAGTATGGAAAGAAGCCCCAGGACCATTAGGAAATGGAGATGCCTGCTTTTGTAGCAGGCACTGTGGGCACCAGCCCAGACCCCCTCAGTCCCGAGCATCCCCGCAGCCAGCAGGGGCCAGACTTTGCCTGAGATTCTCCCTGATCGACTGCAGAGCCTGGGGACTGACTCCTGGCAGCAGCCCCCTGCCCATGACTGCCAGGGGCTGGTGATGAGTACCTGGACCTCTCAGGTGAACTGATGTGCTGTGGTTCTATGCTGACTCTCAGGGTGCCCCAAAGATTTAGCTGTGGTTGCTTGTAGTGGTGGCTGGCTTGATAACTCAGCCTTTCCTGGCCATCTTCCCCCTCCTGTCTCACTTGCTCCATTTCCTGCCTTTATTTCCTGAAAGCACTTCCCAAATAAACTACTTTCCTTGCATCCCTGTCTCAGGGTCTTCTAAGGAAATTCAGAAGGAGTACTGCTCCCATTGCAAGTGTTTTGGGAAATGCTTGTTGATACAGTGGAGTGTGGCTTGGAGAAGTGACAGAAAGAAGGCTCCTGTGGTCCTGGTGGAGGGCCCCATTGGGGCAGGGGGTGGTGATGCAATCAGAACAGGGTAGTGGCAGCCTTAGTCCAAGGGGTCTGAGAAGACGTTGGTGCTTCCACCTGGGCAGAGTGCAGGAGGAGCTGATCTGATGAGGAGAAAGATTTGACCTCTCTTCCTTCCAATCTCTGTTGCTGCCATGGTTGCAGATTCACTGCCCACAGGAACAGGAAGAAATGTCAAACACTCAGATGACCTCTTTCACTTTGCAGATGGAAATTTGAAGTGCAAGGAGTCTCAGTAGCAAACTCAAGGTCACAAAACTCACAGGTGTAGAACCATGAGTGTGAAGGTTGACCAGCCTGACTCTGCTGCAAGGGCGGAGTAGATTGTTGTCTGTCTTAATTCACTCTACAAGGCGTCATTTAAAATTTTTTTTTTACTTCTTGGCTCTTCAGTTGTCTTCTGTATATATATTAGGTGTGTGTCCCCATTAGGCTGATCTATAGCCTTATTTCTATAGTAGAAAAGGGATTTAAATAGGGCATTTGAGATGACTGTACTCATCTTAAGGTTATTTAAAAACAATTATTACCCTTAGTTGGAAGTGTTACCTCAGGCTGTAGATAGTAATGTGCACCTCACAATCCAATTAGATTATAAATGGATTAGTTTATTTCTTGACCAATTTCTTTGCTTTAAATTCCGTGTAACATAGGGCAGAGGGGCCTGATAGTCTATAGTCCATGGGGTCGTAGGAGTTGTGTCCATGAACACGGCCTAGGAACTCAACAACAACAGAAGATAGGTCTAAAGAGTGTCAGTTGTATCCGTTTGTACTTTGTATAAATGTGTTGCCTCATCTTTAAGTAGATTATTCATCTTCTTCCTTCATTGGGCTTCCTGGATGGTGTTAGTGGTAAAGATCCTGCCTGCCAATGCAGGAGACATTAGGGATAGGGGTTCAATCCCTGGGTCGGGGAGATCCTCTGGAGGAGGGCACGGCAGTCCACTCCAGTATTCTTGCCTGGAGAATCCCATGAACAGAGGAGCCTGGTGGGCTACAGTCCATAGGGGTTGCACAGAGTCAGACTCGACTGAAGCAATTTATCATGTCCGCACTTCCTTCATTAAATGTCACTTCATTTATTTTTGTTTCCTAAACTTCCCTTCTTCATTTACTTAATTACTCACCATCTATCTATCTATCATATTTATCATCTATCAATCATCTATCATTTATGTACCAAACTATCATTTCTGTCACCTAATTTGTTTATTTCCTTGAGCTTATTCACAGGGCTTCATTTGAACATTTGTGTCCTTATCCAGTGTTATAGGGCTTCCGGGTAGCTTAAACAGTAAAGAATCTGCCTGCAATGCACGAGACCTGGGTTCCATCCCTGGGTCAGGAAGATCTCCTGGAGAAGGTCATGGCAACCCACTCCAGTATTCTTGCCTGGAGAATCAGATGGACAGAAGAGCCTGGTGGGCTACGGTCCATGGGGTTTCAATGAGTCAGACATGACTGAAGACTAAAACTTTCACTTTCTTCCAGTGTTGCAATAATATTTTTAAGATAACCACATGCTTTCTCACAGTTCAGTTCAGTTCAGTTGCTCAGTTATGTCTGACTCTTTGCAACCACATGGACTGCAACACACCAGGCTTCTCTATCACCAACTCCCAGAGTTTACTCAAACTCATGTCCATTGAGTCAGTGATGCCATCCAACCATCTCATCCTCTGTCATCACCTTCTCCTCCTGCCTTCAATCTTTGCCAGCATCAGGGTCTTTTCAAATGAGTTAGTTCTTCACATCAGGTGACCAAAGTGTTGGAGTTTTAGCTTCATCATCAGTCCTTCCAATGAAAATTCAGGACTGACTTCCTTTAGGATGGACTGGTTGGAAATCCTTGCAGTCCAAGGGGCACTCAAGAATCTTCTCCAACACCACAGTTCAAAAACATCAATACATTGGCTGTCAGCTTTCTTTGTAGTCCAACTCTCACATCCATACATGACTACTGGAAAAACCATAGCTTTGACTAGACGAACCTTTGTCGGCAAAGTATGTCTCTGCTTTTTAATATGCTGTCTAAGTTGATCATAGCTTTCCTTCCAAGGAGCAAGCATCTTTTAATTTCATGGCTGCAGTCACCATCTGCAGTCACCATCTGCACCCCCAAAATAAAGTCTGTCACTGTTTCCATTGTTTCTCCATCTATTTGCCATGAAGTGATGGGACAGGATGCCATGATCTTCATCTTTTGAATGTTGAGCTTTAAGCCAACTTTTTCACTCTCCTCTTTCACTTTCATCAAGAGGCTCTTTAGTTCTTTGCTTTCTGCCATGAGGGTGGTGTCATCTGCATATCTGAGGTTATTGATATTTCTCCCAGCAATCTTGATTCCAGCTTGTGCTTCATGCAGCCTTGCTTTTGCATGATGTACTCTGTACATAAGTTAAATAAGCAGGGTGACACTATGCAGCCTTGACGTGCTCCTTTCCCACTTTGGAGTCCAATTCTAACTGTTGCTTCCTGACCTGCATACAGATTTCTCAGGAGGCAGGTCAGCTGGTCTGATATTCCCATATCTTTAAGACTTTTCCACAGTTTGTTGTGATCCACACAGTCAAAGACCGTGGCATAGTCAATGAAGCAGAAGTAGATGTTTTTCTGGAACTGTCTTACTTTTTCGATGATCCAGTGGATGTTGGCAATTTGATCTCTGGTTCCTCTGCCTTTTCTAAATCCAGCTTGAACATCTGGAAGTTCACAGTTCATGTAATGTTTAAGCCTGGCTTGGAGAATTTTGAGCATCACTTTACTAGCATGTGAGATGAGTGCAGTTGTGTGGTAGTTTGAGCATTCTCTGGCATTGCCTTTCTTTGGGATTGGAATGAAAACTGACCTTTTCCAGTCCTGTGGCCACTGCTGAGTTTTCCAAATTTGCTGCTATATTGAGTGCAGCACTTTCACAGCATCGTCTTTTAGGATTTGAAATAGCTCAACTGGAATTCCATCACCTCCACTAGCTTTGTTCATAGTGATGCTTCCTAAGGCCCACTTGACTTCGCATTCCAGGATGTCTGGCTCTCGGTGAGTTATCACACCATCCTGAATATCTGGCTCATGAAGATCTTTTTTGTATAGTTCTTCTGTGTATTCTTGCCAGCTCTTCTTAATATCTTCTGCTTCTGTTAGGTCCATACCACTTCTGTCCTTTATTGTACCCATCTTTGCATGAAATATTCCCTTGGTATCTCTAATTTTCTTGAAGGGATCTCTAGTCTTTCCTAATCTATTGTTTTCTTCTATTTCTTTGCATTGATCCCTGAGGAAGGCTATCTTATCTCTTCTTGCTCTGCTTTGGAGCTCTGCATTCAGACTCTGCTTTCTCACCTAGTGTCTCAAACATTTTTGGTTTTCATGCCACGTCAGAGGTCAGTGGAGCCACAGGTAATTCTCCCGAAGAAGAACACTTAGTGGAATCTCTGCCTCACATGCAGTTTTCAGCTGTGGAAGGCTGTGAGAACCCTCGTGTGTGAGTGTGTGTGTGTGTGTGTGTGTGGCGGGAGTTGGTGGTAGGGGGTGGCTGCTCTCAGGCAGGAGGGAGAGCTGAGCTGGCAGTTGAGCGCAGGAGTGGGTGCAGCAGGGAGGAAGCACCCTCTCTTGAGAAAGTCTTGGGGAATCCAGTCTCCTTTATTGATATAAATCCTCACGTAAAGTGAAAGTGAAAGTGCTTGTTGCTCAATCATGTCCAATTCTTTGAGCTCTTATGGAATTCTCTAGGCAAGAATACTGTAGTGGGTTGCCATTTCCTTCCCCAGGGGATCTTCCCCTACCCAGGGATTGAACCTGGTCTCCTGCATTGCAGGCAGATTCTTTACCATCTAAGCCACCAGGGAAGCTCTGAAATGATGTGTGCATGTGCATTTGCTAAGTTGCTTCAGTTGTGTCCAATGATTTGTGACCTTATGGACTGCAGCCTGCCAGGCTCCTCTGTCCATAGGATTCTCCAGGCAAAAATACTGGAGTAGACTGCCATTTCATTCTCCAGATAAACCCTTATACCACTAAGTAAAACTTCGTGGTTTTTGTAATATGTCAGTAGTTTTGTTTTGTTTTTTTCCCCCCATTACTATGTACATAGTACTGTCAGGGGATACAAAATCAGAGATAACCTTTACCTTCTTATTGCCTTGATTTTTCCTAGAAGTCAGTCTCTTGGAGTAATTTTTGCCATCCAGCTGGGCTGTGGAACAAGAATAAGTAGATTTATTTTGCTGCACAGTGAGTTTGTAATATGGCCAAGTAAGCAGAAGAGAGCATCGTATTCATGACGGGACCATATTTGTAATCCCATATTATGAATATTGGATCCCAAAGAGGCAATGTGGTCTGGTGTGCTCTAAATGGTTCTTCTTGCTTTTTGTGTTTGTTTGTTTGAAACATTTGGTACACTAACAAAATAAAAGCACATAGGCAATCCTTGCCAAATTTAAGAAACTGAAGAGGGTCCTTGAAAATTCCCCCATGTGCTCCTTCCCAGTCATATGCCCTCCCCCAGAGGGAACCTCACTTTTGAACTTGATGTTAGTTAATCCTTGATTTTCTTTGTAGTTGTGCCAACCTATGTTTGTAGCCCTAAGTAATATCATGCTAAGATGTGCATGCTCTTGAACTTTGTGTAATTAGAATCACAGAGGAGGTGTTCTTCTGGGACTGGCTTTGTTCTCAACATTATTGCTTTGAGATTTATCCATGATGATGAGTGTACTTTGTTCATCCATTCAACAAATAATTGCTTGTGCAGTTGCTGTGCACATTGATTCTAGGTCTGGAGATAGAGGGCTAGCAAAACAGGAAAGTCCACATCCCAAGGTAGCTTCTTTCTGGTGCGTGAAGGGATGAGGGCAGTAAACAAGAAAAATGGAATATGTAGCCTATTAGATTATAGTTGGTATAAGGGGGAAACTAAACAAATGAAGAGTAATTTTATAGGGGACACGGCGTTTCCGATGGGGGGCTGAGAAGGGGATGTTTGCATGCAAACCTGGGGATGGTAAGGAAGAAGGTCAAGGTGTTGCTGGTGGACATGAGGTTCTTTCTTTGTGGGAAAGAATTTGGAGATGAAGCAGAGACGTTAAGAAAGTAAAGTGACACATTTGAGTCTGTTCTAAGGAGGTGGAGGAACAGAGTGAAGTGAGTCAGAAAGAGAAAAACAAATACTGTGTATTAAACATATATATGGTATCTAGAAAGATGTTACTGATGAACGTATTTGCAAGGCAGCAGTGGAGACACAGGCAAAGAGAGCAGACTTGTGGCCATGGGGGGCTGGACAGGGGAGGGAAGGAGAGAGGAGTGTGAAAACCACACACTACCATGTGTAAAATAGACAGCCACTGGGAATTTGCTCTTTGACTCAGGGAGCTCAGGACTTTCCAGGTGGCACTACTGGTAAAGAAACTGCCTCAGTGCAGGAGACATAAGAGATTCAGGTTTGATCCCTGGGTTGGAAAGATCCCCTGGAGGAGGACACGCAACCCACTCCTGTATTCTTGCCTGGAGAATCCCATGGACAGAGGAGCCTAGTGGGCTGCAGTCTGTAGGGTCACAGAGTCAGACAGGACTGAAGCAACTTAGCACTCAGACTTGCAGGGAGCTCACCCTGGTGCTCTGTGACAACTTGAGGGGTGGGATGGAGTGGGGGGTGGAAGGTGAGAAGGGGGTTCAGGAGGGAGGGGGCATAGTATACCTATGGCTGATTCATACTGATGTATGGCAGAAACCAGTCAATGTTGTAAAGCAATTATCCTTCAATGAAAAATACATTTATACACGTTAAAATAAAGTGAGAGTTTACTTAAGTAGAGAGACCCTCTGAGAAGGAGAGCAGGCAGACAGGTTGCTCTAAAAAAGAAGTGTCATGGGTCAGCGAGTGACGAATGCTTCTTATCTGCTAGGCTAATCTTATTGCAGTGAGGGAACAGTGCGGAGAAGGTTACATTTGGACTCAGGAGATTTCCTGCCTCTCCCCACCTTTCTTTGTCTGTTACTTGGACCCTTATCACCCAAAATGTGTAGTTTCTGGTCAGTCTGGAAGTTTCTGCTTTCCTCTCTCTGCCTATGGACCCCCACTGACTACAAGATGTATGATTCCTGCCACCTGGCCCCTGCCCCGACTTCTCTGCTTATGCCTAGCTGCCTACCTGTTGTAACAATGGGAACATCCGTGGAATAGCTGACTTCACGCTGGATCTGGTTGTTTAACCTTTGCTTCCACTGTTTTGGTTCACTAAAAGCATACTGTCTTTGTGTAATGGCTTGCCTCAGGGAACCCTGCCCCTCTGTTTGAATATTAAACCACAGTGCCTTTGTTCAGGCCCTGCCCTGTCCACCTGTGAAGGGTGGGAAGGAAGAAATGACAAATCCTCTCTGAGGCTTGCCATTCTAGGAGATATTTGCAAGATTAATGGCCTTTTTACTTTATTTCCTTACCTCCCCCACCCCACCCCCACCCTCCACCCCGTGCTCAGTCATGTGACCCTATCGACTGTAGCTCACCAGGCTTCTCTGTCCATGAAATTTTCCAGGCAGGAATACTGGAGCGAGTTGCCATTTCCTACTCCAGGGGATCTTCTGGGTCCACGGAGTCTCTTGCATCTCCTGCATCGACAGGTGGATTCTTTACCACTGTGTCACCTGGGAAGTCCCACCTCCCCCCATCTCTGTTCTATAAAACAAACTGGTGTCCAGATCCCCTTAAGATGGCTGTTTTGAGACATTAGTCTGCCATCTTCTCCATCAGTTGGCTTTCTGAATATAGTCATATTCCTTGTCTTAACCCCTGTTCCCGGATTTAATGACCTGTCCTGCAGTGAGCAGAGTGAGCTTGGACTTGGTAACAGAACTTCCCAGGCAGAGAAAACAGGAAGTGCCAAAGCCCACAGCAGTGCTGCCTCTGATGTGTTTCAAGTACTGCATAAGGAGGCCACTGTGGAGATAGCAAGTGAGCAAAAGAGGTGCAGGAGGAGAAGAGGATGGAAAGAAAGTGGCAGGTGTTGGAGGAGAGTGGCATTCATTCTATGACCAGAGTTGTGACCAGATTTCTCCGTCCATCGCCTGGTGCCCACAGGCCAAGCAGGAGTCTTTGCAGTGATACTCAGGAGGGATGATGCAGCTGTGGTTTTGGTTGAGCATTAAGGTTTTCTGATGAATTGGATTTGCAGCTTCCGATCAGAGGGAAATCAGACATAATTGATAGTGTCAAATATTCCTGCTGGGGTGACATGCAGGCCATGGTGAAATCTACAAGAGCAGTGGGGACAGAAACCAGCTTAGTACGTGAGAACAGGAGGCTGCAAGGGAAAGTAAAACCAGGGAAGAATTTGAGATGTGAAGGTAAGAGGGGAGTGAGAACCTCCCAGGAATGATCTAGTAGAGAAAGGGAATTTGATGATTTGGAAAAGAAAAGGAAAATTTTGATTCTGTGAGATGCCTACTAATGCCTTTATTCCATTCATTGTTGGGTCATTTATCTTCTTCCTCTCTCCTTGTAGTTTATTATAGATTCTTTATTCAGATTCTTTGTTAGGAACATGGTTATGGATGCTGTAAATATCTTCCTGTTTGTGCTTTATATTTCACCTTTTTGTTGTTTTTCTTGATGAATAGGCGATCATAGATTTGAAAGTTTTAATTAGTGTTTTGTGTTTTTAAAAAATGTGTTCCTACTACACATTTTCTATTTTTTTCTAGAATAGTTTGTATTGACTTGCATTTTATTAAGTCCTTAATTCATCTGGAATTGATTTCTGTAAGGGTGAGAGATAGGGATTGAGTTTCATTTACTTCCATATGGTACCATATATCCTGCCATCATTTACTGAATGTTTCCTCTTTTCCCTTCTTCTTTCCTGCACAGAGCAGGTCTCTTCTGGTCCCTCATTGACTCCAGAGACCCACTGGTCCATTCCCGCCCCAACACCACACTAGTTTAATGACTGTGGTTTATCTTTAGTCTTGGTATCGGTTAGTGAGTCCTTGCTGTTCTTAGCTCTTCAGACTTTTGTGTAAATTTTGGAGTAAGATCAAGTTTCTCAGACACAGCTGAGCATGAGCATGTGGAAGGTGTCAGAATTATTGTTGATTTGTTATTTTTTTATTGGACTTTTTTTTTAAACTATTGACTAGACTTAGGAAATGTTGCCTTCTTTATGGGACTTCCCCGGTGGGTCAGTGATAAAGAATCCGCGTGCAATGCCAGAGATGCAGGAGATGTGGGTTCGATCCCTGAATCAGGAAGATCTCCTGGGGAAGGAAATGGCAACCCACTCCAGTATTCCTGCTTGGAAAATCCGACGGACAGAGGAGCCTGGCAGGCTACAGTCCATGGGGTCGCAAAGAGTCAAACGTGACTGAAGTGACTTAGCACCTAGCACGTAGCCTTCTTTATATCACAAAGACAAATTCTGAGGGATTTTTAGTGAAAGTCCCTCAGAGTAAGGACTTCTGAGAGATGCTGAAACAGTCTGACCACATAGAAACATGATATCTGAGAAAGTCTCTGTGCCATGAAAAAATGTTACCAATATAATTATAAATTATAAAATAAATTTTATAAAATTTTATTTATAACAAGTGAAATTTATTTATTTGTTATTCTTTAGAACAATTTTTCTGTATCTCAGATTTTACTTTTGATATAAATTGGATTTTTCCCTTATATGAGCAGTCCTCACTGCATTTTTATGGGGGTTGCTCATATTTTGGGGGGGATGGGAATGCAACCTTTCTAGCAGGTTAACCTCTTGTATTATGTCAGGGTAGGGAATAAGTAAAAAATAATATAGTTTGTGGAGAAAATTCTCTCATTTTCTGGGACTTGTAAAGACCTTATTTGTTCCAGGTGACAGGTTTCAAGTGGGATAAAAGGCCATTATTTGTGAGAAATGGCAGTTCAAATACAGTGAAGTTGCTGCCAGGAGTTGATGATGCAGAAACAATTTCTTTGGGTCAAGACAGTACTGAATGGGGAATTATTAATGGCATTTAACCCTGTTCATTGCTGTATGAACAGTGGCTGTGGGACCACCCACCACATTCATCTCTGGGGCGGGCTACCCTTTGCAGGTTGTTGTAAAAGCAGTCTGCTCTGTGGCTCTTCAGAAGTGGTTGCTTCCGACACTCTGCTTTCAGGCCATGAAGACCATTAGTTGGTCACTTGCAATGCTCCAATCAGATTAGAATTTTAAACTTCAGACAAAAACCTTCCTGCAGGGTTGATGATGGTTTAGTCATTGTGTCCGACTCTTTGCAATCCCGTGACTGTAGCCTGGCAGGCTCCTCTGTCCGTGGGATTCTTCAGGCAAGAATACTGGAGTGGGTTGTCATTTCCTCCTCCAGGGGGTCTTCCTGACCCAGAGATCAAACCCGTGGCTTCTGTGTGGCAGGTGGATACTTTTCCACTGAGCCACCAGGGAAACCTCCAGTGATACTAAGCGTTAATTTTTCAGTGGAAGGTGTCTTTTGGAAATTGTAGTTATGAGTCAAACAGGAGTGGGTTCCAACTCTGACCGCTGCTTACCAGGTGGGTGATTTAGAGGACATTACTTAACCTTTTCTATATTTTATTTTCCTCATATTGAAAACTGAAATTTGGTGGTCCAGTGGTTAGGACTTGGGGCTCTCACTGCCGAGGGCCTGGTTCAATCCCTGGTCGGGGAACTGAGATCCCACAAGCTGTGTGAAATTGCCAAAAATAAATAGACAGATAAATGAGTAAGAAAAGAATGAGAAAAGAGATGATAGTGGTGATAAGTGATTTTGATGATGAAGACAGTGATAACAACGGTGATGGTCATGATGATGGCCCCTTTCTCCTGTGACTAGTGGGGTTGAGACCTAGCCCATGTAAAGTAACAAGCACAGAGCCTGGACTGTTTTGGCGGTGCCTTTAACTTCTCTCCCAAACCTTCTGCTCTATTCTTCTGGGTTTTGATTATTTGGGTATAAGTATATTAGCTTTATGGGCTTCCTTGGTGGCTCAGTGGTAAAGGATCCATCTGCCAATTCAGGAGACACAGGAGATGCAGTTTCGATCCCTGGGTCAGGAAGACACCCTGGAGGAGGACATGGCAACCCATTCCAGTGTTCTTGCTGAGAAAATCCCAGGGACAGAGGAGCCTGGTGGACTATGGTCCATGGGGTCTCTAAGAGTCAGATATGACAAGTGACTGAGCATGCACACATATTAGTTTTATATTGCTGCTGCATCAAATATTAATAACTATAGTCTTTGTGATTTAAAACACCTTTATTCTCATATAGTGTCTGAAATCAGGTTCGCTGAGTGAAAAGCAGTGTCAGGAGGACTGTGTTCCCTCTAAAAGCTGTAGGAAAACATTTATCCTCTTGTCTTTACTTTCCCGAGAGCTGCACTCCTTGGCTCCTAGCTCCTTCCCCAGCCTTTAAAGCCTCAAGGATAGCCTCATTTTCCACTGGTCTTGTTTTCTGCATCATATCTCCCTCTGCACCTCTCTGTGTAGACACCTGTGATTGTGTCTATGCCCACTTGGATAATTTAGGATAATCTCACCATCTCAAGATCTTCAATGTAATCATGTCTGCAAAGTTCTTGTTGCTACATAAGAAAAGGTTTGCTGGTTCCAGGGCTTAAGACCTGTATACCTTTTGGGACCATTATTCAGCCTACCACAGGAAGAAAGGCTTCCCAGGTGGCGCTAGTGTGAAAGAACCTGCCTGCAATACAGGAGACAGAAGAGACACGGGTTTGATCCCTGGGTTAGGAAGATTCGCTGGAGGAGAGCATGGCAATCCATTCCCATAGTCTTGCCTGGGAAATCCCATGGACAGAGGTGCCTGGTGAGCTAGAGTCTGTGGGGTCTCACAGAGTTGGACATGACTGAAGTGACTTAGCGCACGTGCATAGTAAGAATAAAGTAAGTTCAAAATGCAAACACTCTATACTGGCATCAGTTCATTATAAAACCATGCTCAGCAAAGTCATATTTGACATCATGTCCCTTGTCAATTAAAAAATGTGGTGATTATTCCTAACAGAGTGATAAGAAACCAATTTGCTGGCCCGGATGCTGCTGGGACTTCCTGGGAAGCTGGTGGCAGTGCCAAGAGTAGAGGCTAAAGCTGCTTGGAAATTATTATATAGTCTACATCTTTTGGTGCCAAGATTATCTTGGGCTTTGACCTCAGATGCTGTGTGTCTTTACTGGTTGTATATAAAGGTATGAGGGGTATTCTCAGATAGTAAAACTCTGCCTGTAATTCAGGAGACCTGGGTTTGATCCCTGGGTTGGAAAGATCCCCTGGAGAAGGGAATGGCTACCCACTTCAGTAATCTTACCTGGAGAATCCCATGGACAGAGGAGCCTGGCGGACTACAGTCCATAGGTTTGCAAAGAGTTGGACGTGACTGAGTGACTAACACTTTCACTGAACTTATGCAGTGCACAACTTGTATGGCTGTAAATGGTGGACTCTGTGATGCCCACTAGACTGTAAACTCTAGAAATACATGGCCCATGTCTGTCTTTTATCCCCATTACCCAGTGTAGCACTTGGCACAGAACACATTCAGGGAAACAAAGATGTAAAAGGTGGATATATTCAACCCAAGAACCACCAAATAACTTCATATCTGTGTGGCCCCAAAAGGTCATTTCTCAGCATTGGCCACACATCAGAATCATCTGAGAAAGATCTTTAAGAAGAAGGGTCTGAGGCGATTCCCTGGTGGCTCAGTGGATAAGTGTCTGCTTGATAATGCAGGGGACATGGGCTCGATCCCTGATCTGGGAAGATCCCACATACCATGGAACAACTAAGCCCATGTACCCCAATGCTGAGCCCCCACTCTAGAGCTTGTGCTCCTCAATGAGAGAAGCCGCTGCAAAGAGAAGCCTGCCCGCTGCAATGAAGAGTAGCCCCGCTTGCCACAACCAGAGAAAGCCCAGGCAAGGAACAGAGGCCCAGCACGGCCAAAAATAAATTTTATATATATATATATATTTAAAGAAGGCTCTGGGGCTGGACTCTGGCTTTCCTCCACTGGCATTTTCCACAACGATCTCCTCCTTCACATCCCCTCAACCTCTCTCTCAGCAGTCAACAGCAGCCCTTGCCCTGTGATTGCTCCACAATCCCTAAACTCCAGCCCCTAGCTACTGCGCCTTCTAGGGGACCAGCGTTCCTGTCCGGGATATGTGTGGCTGCGGCAAGGACTGTCTGATTCTCATTCCCTCTAGGCTGCCACAGATCAGCTGTTTCACTCTCAGCCTTAAATGTTTCTTCTCGGACTCAGACAGTTGCCCCGATGCGGGAATCGGACTCCTGATTCAGTTCCCCCACCTGCTGAGGGCAGGTCCAGTCCTACTAACACTCCTGTTTCCCCGCCTAGTTCCTTCGTCCTACCGAGTTTTGTGTGGTTCTATATATTCTTTTTCACTGGTCAGGTACTCCTGTCCGCTCTCAGCTGGCTTTCTGCATGCACTTCTGCGTCTGAAGGTGTATTCCTGATGTATCTGTGGAGAGAGATGTACTCCACGTCCACCTGCTCCTCTGCTAGCTTGTTCTCTCTGGGGCTGGACTCTGTTCACAGTGGTTCAGAATTATTTGGTCTGGGTGGAGCCATGGTATTACTGTTTTAAAGAAGTACCCCGGGTGATGTCTCTGCAGCTAGGTTGCTAGTCATTGGTTTAGAGTAGTGCTTTTCAAACATCAGTATCTATTAAAATCACCTGGAGGACTCATGGAAACAGGTTTTCTGATTCCATTGGGGAGGAGCCAAGATGGCGGAGGAGTAGGACGGGGAGACCACTTTCTCTCCTACAAATTCATCAAAAGAATAACTGAATGCAGAGCAAACTTCACAAAACAACTCCTGATCGCTAGCTGAGGTCATCAGGCGCCCAGAAAAGCAGCCCATTGTCTTCGAAAGGAGGTAGGACAAAATATAAAAGATAAAAAGTGAGACAAAAGAGCTAAGGACAGAGATCCATCCCGGGAAGGGAGTCTTAATAGAGGACGTTTCCAGACACCGGGAAACCCTCGCACTGGCGGGCCTGGGGGAAGTGTTTGAATCTCAGAGGGCAACCTGACTGGGAGGGAAACAATAAATAAAACCCACAGATTACGAGCCTAAAAGCAACTCCCAGCAGAAAAGTACCCCAGACACCCGCATCCGCCACCAGCAAGTGGGGGCGGAATGGAGAGGAGCGGGCGGCATTGCTTGGGGTAGGGTCCGGGCCTGAGTGCCCTGAGGACAATTGGAGGGAGCTTTTGTGAGTTGCCAACTTGAACTGTGGGAGAGCAAAAGAGAGAAAATTAACCGGCCCGAACACACTGCTGGCCGTTCGCAGAACAAAGGGACCGAGAAAGTCCAGAGAAGAGCTCGCAGGCTGCGGACCGGCCCAGCCCCGCTGGAGGCAGGAGGCAGGGGGGAGGGGAAGGGGGCAGGCTCGGCCCCAAGGACCGCATCCCCTGCTGCACTGCAAACAGGCCTCCAGTTTCTAATCAAAGACCTCCTGAGATTCTGGATGGTCAACATCCGCCGGTAGTCAAGACACAGGGCGCAGGCACCCGACCGGCGCGGGCGGGGACTGGGGCTGGGGACGCGGAGGGCAGAAGGCGCATGCACCCGACTGGCCCTGGCGGAAACTGAGACTGGGTCCGTGGAAGAGAGTGGGCGCACCACACCCGGGTAGAGTGCGCCCGTCAAGCCCCTGGCTGCCTGGACCGCTCTGACGGGGAAGGCACAAAGAGCAGGTGCAGCTTTTTGTTCCGCGCTTTTGTGGAACACCCGAGGGCTGGAACCGCACGCAGCGCGGGGCGCGCTCCATATAGAACAGCCGGGAGCCTGAGCAGCGCAGACGGAGAAAGCAGCGTCAGCCCCTCCCCGCAGCGCAACGGAACTAGCTACCTGAATAAAAGCCCACCTCCGCCGCCTGTGTCAGGGCGGAAATGAGGCTTTGAGGAGACCAGCAAACAGAAGCCAAATAAACAAAGGGAACCGCTTCAGAAGGGACCGGTGCAACAGATTAAAATCCCTGTAGAAAACACCGACTACACCGGAAGGCGCCTGTAGATATCGAGAAGTGTAAGCTGGAACAAGGAGCTATCTGAAACTGAGCCGAACCCACACTGACTGCAACAGCTCCAGAGAAATTCCTAGATATATTTTTACTTTTTTTAAAATTTTTTCTTTTTTATTTTTTCTCTTTTATTTTCCTTTAAAATTCCCTATTACTCCCCCATTACTCCTTAACTTTCATTTTCATATATTATTATGATTTTTTTAATTAGGGAAAATTTTTTTTTCTTTGTTTTTTTCTTCTTTTTTTCCCTTTTTCTCTTCTATTTTCTATTTTTCTTTTTCTCTTATTTCTTTTAAAGTCCTCTAGTACTCCTCTACTACTCCTTAATTTTCATTTTCAATACACTATAACCTTACCAAAAAAAAAAAGAAGAGAAGCCCTATTTTTTAAACCGAACTTCATATATATTTCTAAAATTTTTTGTGTGTGTTTTGGTTTTTGTTTTTAGTATAGTATTTTTAAGAGTCTAACCTCTACTCTAGATTTTTAATTTTTGTTTTTCAGTATATGATATAAATTGTGAACATTTAAGAATCCAATATTCAATATTTTTATTCAGGAGTATGTTGATTACTCTCTCCCAATTGTGACTCTCCATTTTCTACCTCAGAACACCTCTATTTCCTTCTTTCCCCTTCTGTTCCCAATCCAATTCTGTGAATCTTTTTGGGTGTCTGGGCTACGGAGAGCACTCTGGGAACAGACAACTGCGTAGATCTGTCTCTCTCCTCTTGAGTCCCCCTTTTTCTCCTTCTGCTCATCTCTATCTCCTCCCCCCTCTCCTCTTCTTCATGTAACTCTGTGAAGCTCTCTGGGTGTCCCTCACTGTGGAGAATCTTTTCACCATTAACCTAGAAGTTTTATTATCAGTGCTGTATAGTTGGAGAAGTCCTGAGACTACAGGAAGAATAAAACTGAAATCCAGAGGCAGGAGACTTAAGCCCAAAACCAGAGAACACCAGAAAACTCCTGACTACATGGAACTTTAAGTAATAAATGACAGTCCAAAAGCCTCCATACCTACACTGAAACCAACCACCACCCAAGAGCCAGTAAGTTTTAGAGCAAGACATACCATGCAAATTCTCCAGCAGCGCAGGAACATAGCCTTGAACGTCAACATATAGGCTGCCCAAGGTCACACCTAACACATAGACCCATCTCAAAACTCATTACTGGGCACTCCATTGCTCTCCAAAGAGAAGAAATCAAGTGCCACGCACCAGAACACCGATGCAAGCTTCCCTAACCAGGAAACCTTGACAAGCCAATCGTCTAACCCCACCCACTGGGTAAAACCTCCACAATAAAAAGGAACCACAGACCTCCAGAATACAGAAAGCCCACTCCAGACACAGCAATCTAAACAGATGAAAAGGCAAAGAAATACCCAACAGGTAAAGGAACATGAAAAATGCCCACCAAGTCAAACAAAAGAGGAGGAGATAGGGAATCTACCTGAAAAAGAATTTAGAATAATGATAATAAAAATGATCCAAAATCTTGAAAACAAAATGGAGTTACAGATAAATAGCCTGGAGACAAAGATTGAAAAGATGCAAGAAATGTTTAATAAAGACCTAGAAGAAATAAAAAAGAGTCAATTGAAAATGAGTAATGCAATGAATGAGATCAAAAACACTCTGGAGGGAACCAAGAGTAGAATAACGGAGACAGAAGATAGGATAAGTGAGGTAGAAGATAAAATGGTGGAAATAAATGAAGCAGAGAGGAAAAAAGAAAAAAAGGATCAAAAGAAATGAGGACAACCTCAGGGACCTCTGGGACAATGTGATATGCCCCAACATTCGAATCATAGGAGTTCCAGAAGAAGAAGACAAAAAGAAAGGCCATGAGAAAATACTCGAGGAGATAATAGCTGAAAACTTCCCTAAAATGGGGAAGGAAATAGCCACCCAAGTCCAAGAAACCCAGAGAGTCCCAAACAGGATAAACCCAAGGCGAAACACCCCAAGACACATATTAATCAAATTAACAAAGATCAAACACAAAGAACAAATATTAAAAGCAGCAAGGGAGAAACAACAAATAACACACAAGGGGATTCCCATAAGGATAACAGCTGATCTATCAATAGAAACCCTTCAGGCCAGAAGGGAATGGCAGGACATACTTAAAGTAATGAAAGAGAATAACCTACAACCTAGATTACTGTACCCAGCAAGGATCTCATTCAGATATGAAGGAGAATTCAAAAGCTTTACAGACAAGCAAAAGCTGAGAGAATTCAGCACCACCAAAGCAGCTCTTCAACAAATGAGATACACATTCTAAGAAGCTCCCAGGTCAGATGGATGCTATTAGTGTGGGGACCTTCCCTTGAGAACCATTGCTCTGGAGGACAGTAGGTAAGTCTGTTTGATGTGCATTAGGGCAAATAGTTCGGGCACCATTCTGGAAGTGTGTGTGTGTGTGTGCACGTGCAGATACAAAAGACATTAAGCACCCATTTTAAATATCTAATTTTATTCTTTCTATCCAACATCCTTTCAAGGTAAGCATGTTTAACCTTCAGCTTTTAGCTGACAAACTAGAAAAGCAGGGAGGTGAACTTTGTTTGAGTCATGCTTTTCAGTATATCACAAAGTCACAGCCTCCAGGAGATGAGAGACATTTCAGTATTGTGTGCTCATCTTCATTCTCCATTTCTGATCGTGGTGCGTGCCCTGACCTTTGTTAGCACTCTGAGAGAGTCCTGAGAGCTTATCCTAGGCCCCCTCCCTGCAGGGCACAGGTAGCTGCTTAGTAAAAATGTGTTGAATCCACTTGAATAGAGACACTGCACGCTGACTAACCTAGACTTGGGAACTGACACCGATTTGAGATTTGATGAGCTTAGCATAGTTCTCAGCTTCTGATAATTTTGACTTGGACCTTGTAAAACAAAAGAGACTTTTTTTCTTCAGGACCATATGGCTGTCTCAAAGCCTCTGGGCAAAATTACAAAGGGGTCATTCCTTGCTGGCCACCCTTGCTGTTCTTGTGAGCCATCCTCTCATTTCCAGTGTTCCTACTACCCCCAAAATCTATCAATGGTCCCCAGTCTCCCTTGCTTGGGTCAAAAACCGGGACTCCATCCGGGTGGATCCCAATATACCTTTCTTCCAACCACTTTATCCAAACTGTCTACTCTTGAAACACACAGCATATGTGCATGCTCTGTTGTCTCCAACTTTTTGCGACCCCATGGACTTTACTCTGCCAGGCTCCTCTGTCCATGGGATTTTCCAGGCAAGAATACTGGAGTGGGTTGCCATTTCATCCTCCAACAGCCACACTCATAAACACATAGCAGCACTCAGCTAATGCAGAAGATTCTATGATTAAAGTGATTGGCACTCAGATGCAAATACTGGAAGTATTTTTGTGTATTCCATGGATGCCCCATGGATGTCTTGAATTTTAAAGAGGAGCTTGTAATGACTGTCACATATGGGACTATATTGGGTTAGGGAACACCCATGGACAGCAAAAGTGTGTGGACAATTTCTTGACCTCCTTACCTGAACTGCCCTTAGTTTGGTGAGAATTAAGCACAGTATTTTGTGTTTCTAACTGCCCATCCTCTCCACTCCCTTTGTAAGGCAGTTGCATTGAGGCATATCATACTTGGGCTGGTGAGGCTTAAAGCTAACTGTGAATATTTGAAACCTTTCATCTCAAATCTGGTAGAAGGTAGAAACTCCTTCTGTGTCAGTTTTTTCCTCCTTACAAGGACTCGACAGAGCACCAGTTTAGGTCTTCCAAGTAGTTGCTTTGAAGGGTTGTTGACTACGGGGGTTTCCTCTGCTCACAGGCCAGTGTTCCCACAGTTCTTGGGAAAGAGACTAGTCAGTGCTTGCTCTTGGTTGAAATGTTGGCAGGAGGAAGCCTCACTCGCATCTTTCTTGAGGAACATTTCCACCTGTGACATCAGGCTTGTTGAAAATCACATCTGAAAACTGTAGGGTAAAGTGTAAAAAAGCAACCAAGACTAAACTGCCTGCCAGAATTAGGTTTGCTTTGCTGGAGAAAGCTGTAATTTACAGATTTTAAGTGATGCGGTGACTGTGGGAAATAAAAGCTACATTTTGTCCTCCACGTTTCAGACTGAATCGTGTCCCCCACCCCAAATTCTTACATAGAAGCTCTAACTCCAAGTATCTCAGAGTCTGACTGGACGTGGAGATGGAGCCTTTAAAGATGTGTGCGTGCATGCATGCTAAGTCGCTTCAGTTGTGTCCGACTCTTTGTGACCCTATGAGCTTTAGCCCACCAGGCTCTAATTCAATATGATGGTGTCCTTATACAATGAAGAGTTTAGGGTGCAGGCGCTCACAAAAGGAAGACCCTCTGTGGACACAGGGAGGAGGCAGCCACCTACAATCCCGGGAGAGAGGCTTCAGAAGAAATGATCCCTGGTGACACCTAAACATGTAGGTTATTACAAGGTATTAAATAGAGTTTCCTGTGCTGCACATCCTTCTTGTTTATCTTATACATGGTAGTGTGAATCTCTTAATCTCAGCCTCCTAATTTATCTACCCTCTGACCCCACTATCTCCTTTGCTAATTGTGAGTTACTGTTTTCTATGTCTGTGAGGCTGTCTCTGTTTTGTAAGTAAGTTCATTTTGTATCATTTTTTTTTAAGATTCCACATATAAGTGATATCATATGATATTTGTCTTTCTCTGTTTGACTTACTTCACTTAGTATGATACTCTCCAGGTCTATGGATGTTGCTGCCAATGGCATTAGTTCATTCTTTCTGTGGCTGAGTAGTATTCCTTTGGATATATGTACCGCATCTTCTTTAGCCGTTCATCTGTGGATTAGGTTGTTTTCATGTCTTGACTATTGTGAATAGCGCTGCTGTGAACATAGGGGTGCGTCATCTTTAACGATCTGCATCCTGATGAAGATACAAAACTGTGGTGACTGACCACGTGCTGCTTGCCCACACTGTTCTGAGTGCTCCTCCATGCTGGCCACTTCAGTTCAGTTCAGTCGCTCAGTCGTGTCCGACTCTTTGTGACCCCGTGAATCGCAGCACGCCAGGCCTCCCTGTCCATCACCAACTCCCAGAGTTTACTCGAACTCATGCCCATCGAGTTGGTGATGCCACCCAGCCATCTCATCCTCTGTCGTCCCCTTCTCCTCCTGCCCCAAATCCCTCCAAGCATCAGGGTCTTTTCCAGTGAGTCAACTCTTCACATGAGGTAGCCAAAGTATTGGAGTTTCAGCTTCAGCATCAGTCCTTCCAATGAACACCCAGGACTGATCTCCTTTAGGATGGACTGGTTCGATCTCCTTGCAGTGCAAGGGACTCTCGAGTCTTCTCCAACATCACAGTTCAAAAGCATCAATTTCTCGGTGCTGAGCTTTCTTCACAGTCCAACTCACATCCATACATGACCACTGGAAAAACCATAGCCTTGACTAGATGGACCTTTGTTGACAAAGTAATGTCTCTGTTTTTTAAGATGCTGTCTAGGTTGGTCATAACTTTCCTTCCAAGGAGTAAGCGTCTTTTAATTTCATGGCTGCAATCACCATCTGCAGTGATTTTGGAGCCCAGAAAAATAAAGTTTGACACTGCTTCCACTGTTTCCCCATCTATTTCCCATGAAGTGATGGGACAGGATGCCATGATCTTAGTTTTCTGAATGTTGAGCTTTAAGCCAACTTTTTCACTCTCCTCTTTCACTTTCATTAAGAGGCTTTTTAGTTCCTCTTCACTTTCTGCCATAAGGGTGTGTCATCTGCATATCTGAGGTTATTGATATTTCTCATGGCAATCTTGATTCCAGCTTGTGCTTCTTCCAGCCCAGCGTTTCTCATGATGTACTCTGCATATAAGTTAAATAAACAAGGTGACAATATATAGCCTTGACATACTCCTTTTCCTATTTGGAACCAGTCTGTTGTTCCACGTCCTGTTCTAACTGTTGCTTCCTGACCTGGATACAGATTTCTCAAGAGGCAGGTCAGGTGGTCTGGTATTCCCATATCTTTCAGAATTTTCCACAGTTTATTGCGATCCACACAGTCAAAGGCTTTGGCACAGTCAATAAAGCAGAAATAGATGTTTTTCTGGAACTCTCTTGCTTTTTCGAGGATTCAGCAGATGTTGGCAATTTGGTCTCTGGTTCCTCTGCCTTTTCTAAAACCAGCTTGAACATCTGGAAGTTCACAGTTCACATATTGCTGTAGCCTGGCTTGGAGAAATTTGAGCATTACTTTGCTAGCGTGTGAGATGAGTCCAATTGTGCAGTAGCTTGAGCATTCTTTGGGATTGCCTTTCTTTGGGATTGGAATGAAAACTGACCTTTTCCAGTCCTGTGGCCACTGCTGAGTTTTCCAAATTTGCTGACATATTGAGTGCAGCACTTTCACAGCATCATCTTTCAGGATTTGAAATAGCTCAAGTAGAATTCCATCACCTCCACTAGCTTTGTTCTTAGTGATGCTTTCTAAGGCCCGCCTGACTTCACATTCCAGGATATCTGTCTCTAGGTGAGGGATCACACCATCATGATTATCTGGGTCATGAAGATCTTTTTTGTACACTTGCCACTTAATGATCATAATAACCCTGTGAAATCAGTTCTGTAATCTTAAAGTTGTAGAAAGAGAGACACCCAGAAGGTCATAGGGTGTGGTGGGGCCAAGATGGAAAGCTGGGTAGTCTAGCCTAGTTCTAGAGTGTTCTTCACCATTACTGTTTGAGGTCTTGTAGGAAGAATCAGGGTGTGTATGTGTATTTGGGTGGCTGAAGATATGAGAATATGGGTAGAATGATTCCCAGTTCTTCAAACATGGGGAGGGAAGGAAGGAGGGAGGGAGAACTATCTAGAAATAAACACTTGCTGGTAAAGGCCATTCATCAATACTATTGAATTCACTGAAACACAGCAATTTTTAGTCAGGTGGCTATATTAGTATCAGAATTGATGGCTCAGCCAATAAAGAATCCACCTGCAATGCAGGAGATGCAAGAGATATGGGTTGAATTCCTGGGTTGGGAAGATCCCCTGGAGGAGGAAATGACAACCCACTCCAGTATTCTTGCTTGGGAAATTCCATGGACAGAGGAGCCTGCCAGGCTACAGTCCATAGGGTTGCAGAGATTTGGACATGACTGAGCACATTTTCTTTATTATTGCTACTGTTTTAATACTAATAATAGTATTTATTCTTAAACATTTTATTGGCCAGAAAAAATGGTAAAATGCATATTTATTTATGTAACTATGTCAGTTATTTTCAGTCCCATTTTAATTAAAACTCAATTGAGGCTTGGCTAAGGTCTTTTCTCCTAAGTCTTGTTGCTGCTATGCTACACAGAGATCTAACAGAACAGATCAGCAATAGAATTGTCCCAAAAAATGTCAGCAAGAGGTTGGTGAGTCCAGTACTGTCAGGGGAAGCAAACACACAGTCACACAATCGGGAAGAGGCGGCTCCAGGCTCTCTGCTCTCAATAAGTCCAGACTTTCAGGTCATTGGAACGGGACCTAGACTCACTCCTCCTGGTGACTTAGCGCCACCAGACCTCTTATTAGCTGTTGACCCAAGACATGGAGGTTGCTGAGCTTTCAAATGCAAACTTCTCCTCTGGCCGGGTAAAGTGTTGATTTAATAAGCATGTGATCCTATGATATATTAACACATCATTTCTGCCTTAAAGTGAAATCAAAACCTGCCTTTATAAATAATAGTTAAAATTCAAGAAATCCATTAATGAAATCCTCTATTAGTAAAGAGGAGACATTAGAAAACAGAAAATATCTTTTATAGTCTTAACTCTTATAGAGCTAAACTCTTTGTTATAGCTTTTTTCCCCCTACATTTAAGCTTGTTTTTCTACTTGAAACCACAGTGAAATCATAATTGTGCTTTCTGCTTAATACTATATCTTAAATCTATAGTATTTCATATCTAATTTTAAGTATAATTTTTATAAACTATATATATATATTTATTTATATACAAACTTAGTTGCTAAACTGTGTCTGACTTTGTGACCGTATGGATTGTAGCCCCCCAAGACTCCTCTGTCCTTGGGATTTCCCAAGCAAGAATACTGGAGTGGGTTGCCATTTTTTTCTCCAGGGGATCTTCCCCATCCAGGGATAGAACCCATGTCTCCTGCATTGGCAAGTGGATTCTTTACCATCTGAGCTACCAGGAGAGAAGGAGGGTAGAGGGTGCATCTATTCACTACCTGTATAGTTTACATTTTCATATGGCATTCTTGAGGAAATAAGATATTAATATTAACTGAAAAGATGGTCCTGGAAAATCAAATGGGAATCAACTGTATTCCAAAGGTGGAAGGACGGGCTTAACTGAATTCTTAGAGAAACTTCTGGTGGTACATTGTGTGCAGATTTTGCAAACTATTCTATTTACATTCAAAGAGCCAGAGCTGGCTCACATTGAAATAAGGTGAAAAGAAAGTGTAATGATTTACATATTGCTCAGACCTTGGAAGGAAGGAAGGACATTTGTTCTCAGGAGTCTGGTCTCTGGCACTGTGTATTAAAAAGACCTTTTTCCATAGTGGTTATTGAACATTTAAAAAACATCATTTTGAAATTTTAGTTTTTATTAAGATTAGTTTCAGATTCATTACTTGATGATTTTATGTACATGTATATTGAAATGATCACAACAAATCTAGTTAACATCCATTACCATATAGAGTTACACTGTTTTTTTAATTGAGAAATACTTTAAAGGTTCTTCTAGAATATACCTACAGTCTGGTCTCTTCAGAAGCTATCAAAACCAAGAGCCTCTAATGAGGGTTGCCTTGGATTGGAGATCCTCGGTTTCATCTTCAGACCACTTTCAGAATTACTTGGGGTGACACGGGTCTCCAGATGACCTCAAGTCAACGCACACCTAATTCAATTCTCCCCAAATTTAATCTCCTCATCACTTATTAAGCCCTCACATTTGGAGGATTTAGTTAAAGTGAAGTCGTTCAGTCGTATCCGACTCTTTGTGACCCCATGGACTGTAGTCTACCACGCTCCTCCGTCCATGGGATTTTCAAGGCAAGAGTACTGGAATGGGTTGCCATTTCCTTCTCCAGAGGATCTGCCCAACACAGACCTGCTCCAGGTTTGCTGCATTGTAGGCAGACGCTTTATCATCTGAGCCACGACCTCAAGTCAATGCACATCTAATTCAATTCTCCTCAAGTTTAATCTCCTCATCACTTATTACGTGCTCACATTTGGAGAATTTAGTTAAGGCCTGTCATATATTTCAGGTTTGAGGGTAATGGATGTTGGTATTTGAAGGAAGCCAATGAAATATCCAAGTTGGTTGGCAGTGGCAATGCCAAAGAATGCTCAAACTACTGCACAATTGCACTCATCTCACATGCTAGCAAAGTAATGCTCAAATTTCTCCAAGCCAGGTTTCAACAATACCTGAACTGTGAAGTTCCAGATGTTCAAGCTGGATTTAGAAAAGGCACAGGAACCAGAGGTCAAATTGCCAACATCTGCTGAATCCTCGAAAAAGCAAGAGAGTTCCAGAAAAACATCTATTTCTGCTTTATTGACTATGCCAAAGCCTTTGACTGTGTGGATCGCAATAAACTGTGGAAAATTCTGAAAGATATGGGAATACCAGACCACCTGACCTGCCTCTTGAGAAATCTGTATCCAGGTCAGGAAGCAATATTTAGAACTGGACATGGAACAACAGACTGGTTCCAAATAGGAAAAGGAGTATGTCAAGGCTGTATATTGTCACCCTACTTATTTAACTTATATGCAGAGTACATCACAAGAAACGCTGGGCTGGAGGAAGCACAAGCTGGAATCAAGATTGCCATGAGAAATATCAATAACCTCAGATATGCAGATGACACCACCCTTATGGTAGAAAGTGAAGAAGAACTAAAAAGCCTCTTGATGAAAGTAAAAGAGGAGAGTGAAAAACAAAGATCATGGCCTTGCATCTGGTCCCATCACTTCATGGCAAATAAATGGGGAAACAATGGAAACAGTGTCAGACTTTATTTTTGGGGCTCCAAAATCACTGCAGATGGTGACTGCAGCCATGAAATTAAAAGATGCTTACTCCTTGGGAGAAAAGTTATGACCAACCTAGACAGCATCTTAAAAAGCAGAGACATTACTTTGCCAACAAAGGTCTGTCTAGTCAAGGCTATTGTTTTTCCAGTGGTCAGGTATGGATATGAGAGTTGGACTATAAAGAAAACTGAGCACCAAAGAATTGATGCTTTTGAACTGTGGTATTGGAGAAGACTCTTGAGAGTCCCTTGCACTGCAAGGAGATTCAACCAGTCCATCCTGAACGAAATCAGTCCTGAATATTCATTGGAAGGACTGATGTTGAAACTGAAACTCCAATACTTTGGCCACCTGATGCGAAGAGCTGACTCATCTGAAAAGACCCTGATGCTCAGAAAGATTGAAGGCAGAGGGAGAAGGGAAAGACAGAGGATGAGATGGTTGTATGGCATCACTGACTCAGTGGACATGAGTTTGAGTCAACTCTGGGAGCGGTGATGGACAGGGAGGCCTGGCATGCTGCAGTCCATGGGGTCGCAAAAAGTCTGACACTACTGAGCGACTGAACTGAACTGAATGAGACATCCTGGTTTTCTTTCCACACTTGGAACCAGTTAGGAGAGAGAATCAAATAGAGAGATGGCAGATCAAAATACCATCTTTTTATGACAGAGTCTCAGCTTGAACTGCAGAACCAGGCCAAACTGCCCCCTGCTCCGTTTACTACACAGAGGACAGCAGACCTAAAGGACATGTTCCCTGCAGGCAGGCAGGCAGATGCCAGCAGGAGAAAGGAAAAAAAAAAAACTCACCTCTAGTCTGTGGTGAAGGAGGGAAGGACAGATAGTCTGTGGGTCGTATACTCCAGCGCATAGTTTCTCAACTATGGGACCACTGATGTTTGGGGCAGAGGGTTGTTTATTACAGGGGCTTCTGCTGGGCATCGTAGGATGTTCAGCAGTACCTCTGGCCTCTACTCACTGGATACCATCCCACCGCCTCCTAGTTGGTACATTCGGCAGTCTCTTGTTTTTGTTTAGTCACTCAGTCATGTCTGACCCTTTGCGACCCCATGGACTCCAACAGGCCAGACTCCTCTGTCCTCGGCTATCTCCAGGAATTTGCCCAAACTCATGTCCACTGAGTTGTTGATACCATCCAACCATTTCATCCTCTGTCACCCTCTTCTCCCCCTGCCTTCAATCTTTCCCAGCACCAGGGTCTTTTCTAGTGAATCAGCTTTTTGCAGCAGGTGGCTAAAGTATTGGAGCTTCAGCTTCAGCATCAGTCCTTCCAAAGAATATTCAGGGTTGATTTCTTTTAGGATTGACTGGTTTGATCTCCTTGCTGTCCAAGGGAATCTCAAGAGTCTTCTCCAGCACCACAATTCGAAATCAGCAATTCTTCAGCTCTCAGCCTTCTTTATGGCCCAGCTCTCAGGTACATACATGACTCCTGGAGAAACCATAGCTTTGACTCTGTGGACCCTTGTTGGCAAAGTGATATCTCTGCTTTTTAATATGCGGTCTAGGTTTGTCATAGCAAGATTCCCTAAGCATTGCCAAATGTTCCATGAGGAGCAAAATTGCCCCCAGTAGAGAACCACTTCTTCAATACAAGAACCCTCCAGATGAAAGAAGAGCCCTGGAGTGGGGAGTAAACCTGCCAAATATACTCCCAGCAGCATCCTCCCGAGTCCCCCTCCTGATCCCAGCAGGCAGGACCCACTGCCCTCCTCCGCTCCATCCTGTGTTCTCCAACTTCCCTTCTTACAGTTACTGTGACCTGAGGATGGTTGTGAATACAGCAGCTACCCAGCTTTGTGTTTCCTGAGCACCTACCTGTGTCCTTTACTCCTCCCAATGTCTGCATGGCCCTTGGCATAGAAGAGTCTTGTGTGTGTGGTGGTACTGGTTTTAGAGAAATTTTTTCTGATATTGGAAGAAAAATGGATGTGACCATTTTCCCAGAGAAACATTTAGTTTTCAATGTATTTCCCCCAAATTGTGTTATGCATTAATCCAGCCCACCAAATGCATAGATCTTGCCCAGCACAAGAAAGTAGGGATTCTTTCAATGGTGGAAAGAGTAGCAAGTGGTTGTCATGGCCAAGGTCCTGGCAATCCCGATCCTTGCACAAAGTATCATTAAATAATGATAATTGTCATACAGATTGCCTTCTTCATTTTTGCATGTGTGCTAAGTCATTTCAGTCATGTCCAACTCTTCATAGTCCTATGGACTATAGCCCACCAGACTCCTCTGCCTATGGGCTTCTCCAGGCAAGAATACTAGAGTGGGTTGCCATGCTCCCTTCCAGGGGATCTTCCCAAACCTGCATCTTCTATGTCTCCTGCATTGGCAGGTGGATCCCTGGTAGCTCATGTGGTAAAGAATCCGCCTGCAATGCAGAAGACCTCAGTTTGATTCCTAGGCCGGGAGGATCCGCTGGAGAAGGGATGGGCTACCCACCCCAGTATTCTTGGGCTTCCTTGGTGTCTCAGCTGGTAAAGAATCCACCTGCAATGCGGGAGACCTGGGTTTGATCCCTGGGTTGGGAAGATGCCCTGGAGAAGGGTACGGCTACTCACTCTAGTATTCTGGCCTGGAGAATTCCATGAACTGTATAGTCCATGGGGTTGCAAAGAATTGGACACGACTGAGCAACGTTCACTTTTCACTTTTCTTTACCATTAGCACCACCTGGAAGCGTCTCAAAAAGTGTTTTTAATGTATCATTCATATGCCTTTATCTTGGATTCAAGTTATGAGCTTCCAGTTACATGAAACATGTAGCTAATTAGTACCAGTTTATGGGTAAATACTAACTTATTTTGCAAGGCATGCTCACTTGAATTCTATCAATAATTGTGTAAGTTTTTTCAGAAATTATGGCTAATATATAATTAATTACAAGAACTTTATTCACATTACTCAGAAAAGGAACTTCCAAGGGAATCAGGTTATAAAATCAGTGTATTTCCAAGGCTGAAAAATATGTACCACTTTTGTTATTTCATACTTCTTAGTAAAAAGGTGTTTCAGAATCCAGACATTGTCCAATCAACCCTCATGGCCTCTGGGTGCCTCAATATAACATTCCCCTCTGAAACATTCCAGCCTCAAAGTTAGGTAGTTCTGTTTGTCAGAATATTCTACCACTCGTGGAGGCAAACATCTGCCTGCCTTTAACTTTGCTCTTGAGGGTTTGGACTCCTAGAGTACATTTCATCTTCTTACTCATAGCAGCCATTGCAGAATCTTCAGCATCCTTCTATCACAGTGGTTTCAAATTTTCTTTTTCTCATGCCTCCATCATCTTTGTTTCCTTCTGTCATGGGCCAAAGTGTGTCTTCCCCAAAACCCCATGTTGAAGCCCTAACCTTCAGTTTTTCAGCATTTGACTGTATTGGAGATGTATCCTTTAAAGGGGCAGTTAAGTTAAAATGAGGTCTTCGCTTGAGGCTCTAATCTACTGTGACTGGTGTCCTTTTAAGAAGAGGAAATTTGGGCACAGAGAGAGCAGGGGTGTACATGCACAATGGGATGGCCATGTGAGGACACAGTGAGAAGACAGACATCCGCAAACCAAGGAGGGAGACCTCGGGAGAAAAGAACCCTGCTGTCAACTTAATCTTGGACTTCCAACCTCCAGAACTGTCAGAAAATAAAATTCTGTTGCTTAAGCTATCCAGCCTGTGCTATTTTGTTATAGCAGCCTGAGCAGACTAACACATCCTTTCCCCACCAGGCCCCCTGCATCCCCCATGAGTGTAACTTGTCAATGTCCTGCCTCACTTTCTCTCTGTGTAATAAGGGCACCTACCACGTGAGCCGATGGGGTCACAGGAGTCCATGGACGGCCCAGGCATGGTACTGAATGAATGCTCCTCTTATTAATATGATTCTCTTGATTATTGCTATCATTATATGATCTTTGTTTAAGTAAGTAAGGAATTGTTACAAAAGTTTTGTGCCAGTCTAACTCCACTCCAGCATTTCCGTAAAACTGACTTTCACCCTTTCCCAAATACCTCTTATAAGATTCTTACTTGGAACTCCATCAGTGTGTTCTTGCAGTCTACTAAAAGAATGCCAAATTGGCATTCTTCTAATTTACTGGCCTCTTGTATTTCCAAGAAATGATTCAAAAACAGTTAAATTATTTTAAGTGCATAGACATTCTTGTGATGATCACTTGGGATCATGGTGTTACTTTCTATTGGCTAAAACTTGTCTAATGGTGATAGAATTTGCTTTATACCATTTCCTCATGGTATCTGTGTTGGGGTTCAGTAATCATGCATGAGTTTCATGCACTGTGTTTTCAGTATGATACTGTAGTCACCCCACAAAGTGCAAATGAAGGCATCACTGATTTAGAGGCTGGTGTTGAGTCTTATCCTATCCTCCAGCCTTCCAGCAGCTCACACCAGGTTATTCTATCTGTAGAGACAGTCATAATGGGATGAAGAGTATGCCAGGCTTGTGGTCCTGGGGCATCCTTGGATGGGTTGTGTGATCATTATTTCCTCCTTATGATCCATTTGTTGTTGTTTAGTCACTAAGCCGTGTCTGATTCTTTGCAACCCCATGGACTATAGCTCACCAGGCTCCTCTGGTCCATGAAGATTTTCCCAGGCAAATTTTTCCAGGGTTGCCATTTCCTTCTCCAGGTAATGTTCCTGACTCAGGGATTGAACCCACATCTCCTGCATTGGCAGGCAGATTCTTTATCACTGAACCACCTGGGAAGCCCTGTGATCCATTTAGGTTAGAACTATTTTGTCTTTACAAATATGATTTGGGTTTTTTTAGTCAAACATTGGAAAATGCTATGACTGGCCCTGTGTCATACTCCCTCTTGGGAATGGGTGATGCCACATTGGTTTAATTTAAAACGTTCCAGTAATAACTTTCAGATGTTACAACTCAATTTGATTTTCAGAAGTCATCATGAAGGGAATATTTTAAAAGTCTTACTCCTTTCCATTTAAAAGTGCTCTGCAGAGTTAATTTGGCAACAGTCTGCCACCCACTCCAACCCCAACCTCCTAGAAAGGATATGCCTCTAGGACATTTCTGCAAATGAAGTGTCAAATCCAAATCTAGTCAAATTTCCAATGTGGAATAATGGACTCTATTTTGTGACCTTCTTCTGTGCCCCAGGGGGTGTGTGGGCCCATTACAAAGCTGGCGGGTGTATATTAGGTTTATTACGAAAGGGGACTTTGAGTGCAGTGAAGCCCAAGCTGAGTTTCATAGGTTCTGGAGTTATTAACGGTGTGGTCTGGTTGCCTTGAGAATGTTCAAACCCCACTATGTTATGAATATTTACAAGCAAGGAAAATGTGATTCTTTCCTTTTTAGAAAAGTTTCTGTGACTCAGCGAATCCATTCTACTGTGATAGGCAGACTGTCAAAATTAATGGGTTCCAACTGAGATTTGGTCCCTGAAGGGCAAAACCTCTTGCAATTGTACATGAGCATTAATGCTACCATGTATTTTGAACAGGCTACATTTTTACCATGGATTTGAACCTAGAGGATATCTTTAGGAAAAAAAGAAGCCACTCTGAAAATTGTGTTTTCTGGTTTCATTGTTCCAATCCTTAATCATAGTTTTAATTTTCAGAAGGACTCTATGGTCAGTTATCAGGATTTTCTAGAACAAAATAAAAAAAAAGGAAAAGAGAAAAAAAATAAGAGCTGTAATCAAAGACATTTCAGTCACAGAATTTTCTTTTTTTTCATGTTTTGTTCAGTTTTGGTCTAAGGATACCATTCCTGATCCTCGATCTAAAGGTAAAAGATTACAAAGATGAAAGATGACAAAGACTTTGAAATGAGGCCCGAGAAATCGAGTGTACCTAGCCAAACACAGCTTATTATGAGCATTGTCAACCGTTATTTTACAGTGATGTCTAGATCAAAGGTGGCTAACTTGGGAATCTTGACCCTTAAGGAATTGAACTCAGAATGGTAGACACCCTTACCTCCCTTCAGAGGAGAAAGCCCAGACAAGCCTCTCATTCTCAGAGGGGTCTGAGCTCAAACACAGTTCCTATTTCAGAGACTCCTGAATCATACCCTATGTCTCTTCCTCACTACACGGTTCAAAGTTCATGTGGTTTCTCATCCCTAATGTGAACATAGCAATAATAGCCACCTATGAGCTTTGTTTTGAGGATTCGCGAAATTTTGTATTAAACTACTTAGCATAGTCCCAGCACATAAAACATATTCAGTAAATGTGAGCTCAATTATATCCCAAATGAAAGTAAGAGTAATAGATTTAAACTAAATTTAAAGTTTAATAATGCACTTGGTGACACTGTTTTGCTTGAAATGAGACTAGCAAGCTGCCGGAGAGATTGCGGTAATGTCACACACAGATACAGGGGGCATGCCGTCATCTTTGAACACACAACGTGAGATCCTGGGTAACCAGCCTCCTTCCCCTCTCTGTGCCTCTGTCTTCTCCCCTCATAGCGTGTAACAACAAACACTCTGGCTGATGGATAGAGCATATGGGGAGGGGCAGTGGTGGAGGTGGAGAGCTCCGTGGGGAAGCATCACGGCAATCCCGGGGGGAGAGGATGGTGACTTGGATCAGGGAGGTGGCAGAAGAGATAACAAATAGGTGACTCTGAGTCTGTTTTGAAGGTGTACCTAATGGACTTCCTGATATAGTGAATAAAAAACACAAGAAAAAAGGGGCATTGGGGAAGACCCTGAGTATTTGCTCTGAGCAACTAAGAATGGATCGCCATTAGCTCCTTTATTTAAAAACTAATATTTTATGGATACATATTTTTGTGTGTACCTTGGGTAGTTCTGAAATCTCTTTCTGAAATCTTCAGGCTCAGATAGCTATTTAACTTAATTGTTTGGACTATGAATACTGTGCCTTCCTACCTTCTGCTATTTTTTTCCATATAATGATATTACTATTTGGGGTTAAATCAATATTTGGGGTTTGCACTATTGTAACTTTGTAAATATAGATACATAGCTCAGCTATGGCTGAGCCACATAGCATATTACGAACACTTTCTGTTATCGCTTTGAGTGTTCCCTAGGATTAATAATTGCTTACTTTTTTGTTTAGTTTTCACAGTTTGTATAACTAATTTTCCCCCTCAAATTCCCCAATAGGACAGAGTACTGCTTAAAATACATTTCAGATACATCAGGGTCTTTTATTTTTTTTTCATTAATTGATTTTTATTGGAGTATAGTTGCTTTACAAAGTAGTGTTAGTTTATATTGTACAGCAAAATGAATCAGCCACACACATACATATATCCACCCCACTTTTGGTCTTCCTTCCCATTCAGGCCTTCACAGTTAAATGATTTTGTTTTTTTTCTTCAAAGCATATTTCTGGGAGCCTCCTTTCTGCATTAATCTGGTCTAGTTTCCACTGTACAGTTGCTGTCTTGGGATCTTTCAGAGTTGCTCTGGAAATTCCTTTTTGTTTCTCATCACCTGTGTTTGAGCCCCCGTTTTCTCTGTGTCATATGTTCCTCTTTCCTGGTTTGCTGCCTTTTTATTCATCTCCCAGAAGCTTTTTGAATAGGGTGCATGAGAGGTAAAATTTCTGACTTTGCATTGTCTGAAAATGTCTTCATCCACTTACTTAATACTCTGGGTGTAGAATTCTAGGTCAGTCCCACTTCTTTTGCTATAAATGGTCACCCTGAGGAGAAGAGCTGGCCCTTGGCCTCCATACTGATCAGTCGTAGAACATGACAGCAGGTTCCAACTGTGGAGAAGCCCCAGGAGGATGGCACTTTTTGTCCCAAAGAAATGCCCTTTCTACCTCAAGGGAGACTGACCTGTTATATTTAAGTGTTCATTGCATTATCTAGGTACTCAATGCTGTGTAAGCCGATGGAGTACAAGAACTAGTGCCAAGGTACTAGTATTTTAGCAATGAGCAAAGTCACATTGATGAGCAATATCTTGATGAAGTGAAGGCAGAAAATGCAAGAATGGATTAGCTGGTATGTAAGAAGAACAGGTACTATGAAGTCAGGGGGACTCTAGGTAATGTTCCCCAAAATTCTATGAGAAGATAGAGGAGTGTGTCATACCTGAAACCCAGACACAGGTTTTTTTCCCATCACTGCTCTGGAGAGAGCAGGCATTGCTGGCAGGACAAAATAACTGAACATCTATGCTCTATCACTGTTCACCCACCCTGCCTCTGAAGCTCCATCAGAATGCTAGTGAAGGAATATAAACATAATCCTCAGGATAAAGAGGAAGAGAGCTAAAGTGATGGCAGTCATAAGATGCCAATGGTGATAGATGTCTGGTCCCTTAATACACTAGAGAGAACTCAAGGAATCACCTAGTGGGAAGGAAGAAAATGACTCAGGCTGATGAGTTGGAGGAGTGAGGCTAGATTAGAATCAATCCTCTAATAGCCTTTCTAATTCAAAAGATTGTTGCCACGTACAATGTAGGGCACATTTTCCATTATGAGACTAACCATGCATTTTAGTTCTGAAACACAAAATAAAACCCATGCACTACCTGAAAAAAATAAATTACCTTAAAATTAGACTTATACAAGTCCTTAGCCCAGAGCAAAATGGAAAGTTGAGTGCCCCTGAGCATGGTGAAGTTTGAGCGAAGGAAAATGATGCTGAATATGGCCATAGTCAAGAGATTAACTAGGAAGGACATAGATATTTTTATCATTCCACTTCAGTGCTTTCACTCAACACGGAGGCTTGAGGTTTCTTGCAGGACTTAGGCTTTACATTTTTCTGTTGAGGTACCATTGCTGTCTCTGATTTTAATTCACTTTGTTCTTTAAAAATTTTTCCTATTTTATTTTTTAATTTTTATTTTACATTGGGGTATAGCTGATTAACACGTTGTGTTAGTTTTAGGTGTATAGTAAAGTGACTCAGTTATACACAGATGTGTATCTATTGTTTTTCAAGTTCTTTCCCCATTTACGTTGTTACAGAATATTGAGCAGTGTTCCCTGTGCTATACAATAGGTCCTTGTTGGTTGTCTATTTTAAATATAGTAGTGTGTGTTAATTACATATTCCCAATTTATTTTGTTCTTTAATCATAGCATTGGTGACTCATTAGGCTTCAGTGAATTTCAATCTTTCCTTCCCATAAATGGTCTGACCTTATTATTGCTTTGCTATTTTGTTTCTAGTTCATATTACTATATTTTTGGACATTCTCTTTTTGTAATTTTTCCCCTCTCCCCAAGCCTTCTAATCTGCAGGAAGCAAGTCTGTCGATATTATTATGATATCAGCTCCATTTCCCACTCTTTTTTCTGATGGTTTTCTTAATTTATAGTTCCCTGTGGGAATCTGCACTTAACTCTCATTCTTTGTTAATTGGCTCTATTTTTGTTCCCATTTTTTGTGCTCCCTGATGCTAAGGAGTTATTCACATCATTTTGGTTTATCCATGTGCTGCTTATGATCATGAATCCAAGAAAGTCTTCTCCTTCTCTCAAATCATTCACTTCTTTCATGCCTCCTGAAAGCTTTGAGCTTAAAATGTAAATGTTGGAGAATAGCGAACTACATACATATTATTCATTACAGAGGCTGTATTCTCTGAAACTGTGCGCTTAACTGCCAGCAATGTTACTGAGGGTGACTTCCATCCATCTGAAGGGACAGACTTCATCTCTGAAATGAATTCCCTAGACTCACATGGAAATGATTCTCTAGAAGGATATTGCAAACAATACTTAGACATTTTATGGGTAAAATGCTAACATTTTTTCTTATTTCTTTCCTCCAGAGATTTGTAAAACATATAGCAAAATTGAGCTTTTTTTCTTCCTTATTGCAAAATCAGCACACATATTGGATAAAAAGAACATTCTTAGAGTGGCTGACACCTCATAAATGTGTTCTTTTTATAATATCTGAGAGATTCTTTTTTATCAGTCATGAATTCTTATTGTCTCTAGGCATCTTTATAGTGGAATTTAGATTATAATAGATGATGCATATGAAATAAAAAATATTTTTTTTTCTAAAAGGAATCTTTTAGCTATATGTGACATGAAAACCGTAATATTTTAAGCACTTATTTATTTATTCAATAAAAATATGAGAGCTTCTATTATGTACTCGTCAGCACCTTAAGTACTATGGAATAAGGCTGCATCCCGGGTATGCAGTGCCCCCCTTGTAGATTTCAATAGAGTTGGGGACATACATCAGACACTAAGATGAGACTGTGAAATGAAGCAGGAAGCTGAGAGGTAGGGCATGGGGTCTAGTCTAGGAGGCAGAAGACCAGGAGTAAATCCTGAGGAACTGATGTTTAAGCTGAGAGTCAAAGAACAGATGGTAGTGAATTGGTGAAGGGTGGTGAAGTATTCCAGCAAGCATTCAGCATCCGTGTTGGTCCTGAGGTGGGGATGGACTTGGGGACTCAAGATACTGAGGAGACTGGCATGGCAGGACTCTGGGAAGCCATCAGCATTACTAAGGTTGGATTTTCTGTATGCACTGTTTGTGAATATCAAAATATACAAGAAGGCAGATAAAATCTCAACTGAAAATCATAGATATATCAACCCAGTGGCAATCAGCACTAAAAAGAAAGAAACCCAGTTCTCAGTTCTCCTTTTAGATTTGATATTGCTCTCCCAGATTCTAGCGGAATTGCTTTATGTACCATGAAGTTTTTATAGATACCTAAACATTTCAGATTGTTAGTATATTCTTGATCAGCTGATCACTTTATCATTAGAAAATAGCCATCCTAGTAATATCTCTTTTCCTAAAATCTATTTTGATATTACTGTAGTTACTCAGCTTTCTTTGAGTGTTGTTATTATGGTATTTTTTTTTTATCTTTTTACTTTTAATCCACTTGCTTTCTTGTATTTAAAATGGGTTTCTCTTGGATTAAGTATAGTTAAATCTTAAATTTTTCATCCAAATCTGACGATTTCTGCCTTTTAATTGGAGTGTTTAGGCCATTTATATTTAATGTGAACAGCAATTTGGTTAGATTTAAATACCTCACCTTGATAATTACTTCCTATTTATTTCATCTACTCTCTATTCTTTTTTTTTTCTTTTCTTGTTTCCTTTAGGATTAATGGAACTATTTTGATGATCAATTTATCTACATAAATGGTTTACTATCTAAGTTTAGTTTTATTTTTTCAAGTTTTTGCTTTAGGGTTTACAATGTAAATCTTTATGCTAACATGGCCTATTTTCAAATAATAATACAAAGCAATATGTGGTAGAACAAACTGAAAACAGTAGATTTTCATTTTCTTCCTCCCACCTGTTTTTGTGCAAATATTGTCATTCATTTTATTTCTCTGTATAAGTTGTAATCCAAAACACATTATCATCAGGTTTGCTTTAAACAGTAAATTGTCTTTTGATCATTTTTTTTAAGTGAACATTTATTTTTTTAATATTTACCCATATGTTTATTATTTTTGGCACTCTTCATTTTTTTGAGAAGTCAAAACTGTCCATTTGGTATTGTTTTACTTTTGTCTGAAAGACGTCCTTTAACCTTCCTTGTGCTGCTGACCTACTGTATACTGTCCCTTAATATTTGGATGTCTGAGAAACTCACTTTTTTGTCTTCATTTATGATTTTCTTTTATTAGGAATAGAATTTTAGATTGTAAGGTATTCTCCTTTTTATTTTTTATTTTTTTTTTTTTTGGAGATGACACCATAGATAGTATACATGCTGTTCTTTTGAAACATCCCACCCTCACATTCTCCCACAGAGTTCAAAAGTCTGTTCTGTATTTCTGTGTCTCTTTTTCTGTTTTGCATATAGGGTTATCGTTACCATCTTTCTAAATTCCATATATATGTGTTAGTATGCTGTAATGTTCTTTATCTTTCTGGCTTACTTCACTCTGTATAATGGGCTCCAGTTTCATCCATCTCATTAGGACTGATTCAAATGAATTCTTTTTAATGGCTGAGTAATATTCCATGGTGTATATGTACCACAGCTTCCTTATCCATTCATCTGCTGATGGGCATCTAGGTTGCTTCCATGTCCTGGCTATTATAAACAGTGCTGTGATGAACATTGGGGTGCACATGTCTCTTTCAGATCTGGTTTCCTCAGTGTGTATGCCCAGAAGTGGGATTGCTGGGTCATATGGCAGTTCTATTTCCAGTTTTTTAAGAAATCTCCACACTGTTCTCCATAGTGGCTGTACTAGTTTGCATTCCCACCAACAGTGTAAGAGGGTTCCCTTTTCTCCACACCCTCTCCAGCATTTATTGCTTGTAGTCTTTTGGATAGCAGCCATCCTGACTGGCGTGTAATGGTACCTTCACCATTGCAACAAAAAGAATAAAATACTTAGGAGTATATCTACCTAAAGAAACAAAAGACCTATACATAGAAAACTATAAAACACTGATGAAAGAAATCAAAGAGGACACAAACAGATGGAGAAACATACCGTGTTCATGGATTGGAAGAATCAATATTGTCAAAATGGCTATTCTACCCAAAGCAATCTATAGATTCAATGCAATCCCAATCAAGCTACCAAAGGTATTTTTCACAGAACTAGACCAAAGAATTTCACAATTTGTATGGAAATACAAAAAACCTCGAATAGCCAAAGTAATCTTGAGAAAGAAGAATGGAACTGGAGGAATCAACCTGCCTGACTTCAGACTCTACTACAAAGCCACAGTCATCAAGACAGTATGGTACTGGCACAAAGACAGAAATATAGATCAATGGAACAGAATAGAAAGCCCAGAGATAAATCCACGAACCTATGGACACCTTATCTTTGACAAAGGAGGCAAGGATATACAATGGAAAAAAGACAACCTCTTTAACAAGTGGTGCTGGGAAAACTGGTCAACCACTTGTAAAAGAATGAAACTAGAACACTTTCTAACACCATACACAAAAATAAACTCAAAATGATTAAAGATCTAAATGTAAGACCAGAAACTATAAAACTCCTAGAGGAGAACATAGGCAAAAACACTCTCTGACATAAATCACAGCAAGATCCCTCTATGACCCCACCTCCCAGAATATTGGAAATAAAAGCAAAAACTAAACAAATGGGATCTAATGAACTTAAAAGCTTTTGCACTACAAAGGAAACTATAAGTAAGGTGAAAAAGACAGCCGTTCAGATTGGGAGAAAATAATAGCAAATGAAGCAACAGACAAAGGATTAATCTCAAAAATATACAAGCAACTCCTGAAGCTCAATTCCAGAAAAATAAATGACCCAATCAAAAAATGGGCCAAAGAACTAAACAGACATTTCTCCAAAGAAGACATACAGATGGCTAACAAACACATGAAAAGGTGCTCAACATCACTCATTATTAGAGAAAGGTATTCTCCTTTTTAAATAATACTTTTTTGCTCTATTTCCTCTGGCTTGTATTGTTTCTGATAAGTCTGACATATTCTTCCCTTTGTTTCTCCACATGTTATATGTATTCTTCAAAATGCCTGCCTTTCATATTTTTCTCTTTATTAATAGCTTTCAGCAATATAATTTTTATGTGTTGTGGCATGATTTTCTTTGTGTATCTTCTGTTTGATATTCATTTAGCTTATGAGATATTTGGAGTTCTGGCATTATTAAATTTTGAAATAATAATTATTAAATTTTTTGGTGATTTCCTCCTTCTGGAACTCCAATTATGCATATATTAGGTCACAAGATATTGTCCCATATCTCACTAATTTTATGTTTATTGTTTCAAATGCTTTTTTCTGTGTTTTTCCATTTGTATAGTTTCTATTAGTTTACCTTCTGGTTTGTTGACATTTTCTTCTGCAAGGTCTAATCTGCTGTTAATTACATTTGCGTATGTTTCATTTCATGTACTATATTTTTCATTTCAAGAAGTTTCATTTTGGCTATTTTTATATTGTCCACTTCTCTCATCAGTATGCTTTCCTTTATTATCTTGATGATGCTGGGAGAACAATCATTCTAGCCATTTCAATGCCCATGCATGCTGATACTGTCATCTGCCATCTCGGTGTCTGCTTCTAGTGAATAATTTTACTTCTGACAATGGGTCATATTTTCCTGCTTGTTTCCAGTCTTTATCAGATGTCAGATATTGCAAACATTGCATTTACACATTAATCATTAAATGTTACGGGTATTGTAAACATTACATCAAAACTGTTGGACTTTGTTTCTTTTCATTAACCAGCATTGAAATTGGTGTATTGTGCAGTTAAGTTCCTTGGGTTCAACTTAATTCCTTCTGGAATCCATCCCTTTTAAACTCTTTTTGTGATTAATTTGGCCCCTGGTAGTGATGAAATATACTTTTGAGTGCTCTGTCTGATACCCCGTCTACTAGTTCTTTCCTCTCTGGCTGGAACATGAACTAACCCCTCCTCTATGTAAGCTTTGGGGATTTTCCACCTGCTCCTTTCTGCTATTTCTTATCCAGCATCAGTAGTTTCCTCACATACATGTAAATAACAGTCCACACCTAAGACTCATCAAAGGGAATCTTCTTCAGATATCTGGAATTCCCTTTCCATGGAATTCCTTCTCTTTGCTTTCTTTTTTAAAATTTATTTTCTAATTAGAGTATAATTGTTTTACAATGTTGTGTAGTTTCTGATTCACAATAATGTGAATCAGCCGTGTTGCTGTTGTTCAGTCTCTGAGTAATGTCCGGCTCTTTGTGACCTCATGGACTGCAGCACTCCAGGCTCCTCTGTCCTCCACCGTCTCCTGGATTTGTCAAATTCTTGTCCATTGAGTCAGCAATGCTATCTAACCATCTCATCTTCAGCTGCCCCCTTCTCCTTTTACCTTCAGTCTTTCCCAGCATCAGTGTCTCTTCCATTGAGTTGGTTCTTTGAATCAGGTGGCGAAGTACTGGAGCTTCAGCATCAGTCCTGCTAATGAATATTCAGAGTTGATTTCCTTCAGGATTGACTGGTTAGATCTCCTAGCATCAGTTCTTTGGTGCTCAGCCTTCTTTATGTTCCAAATCTCACATCCGTACATGACTACTGGAAAAACCATAGCTTTGACTATATGGACCTTTCTCGGCAAAGTGATGTCTCTGCTTTTTAATAAGCTGTCTATTAGATGAACTAGTCCCTCCCCTGTGTGAGCTTCAGGGGTTTTCCACCTGCTTCTTTCTAGTGTTTCTTAATCAGCATGAGTGGTTTAATCACACACATGTAAGTATCAGTCCAAACCTAAGACTCATAAAAGGGGACCTTCTTCAGTTCTCCGGAATTCCTTCTCCATGCAACTTCCTTCTCTTTGCTTTTCAAATCCAGTGTGTTTGGCCTCCTCAGGCCCAACTCAGAAATTCCACCAAGTTCTTTTTAGGTTTCCTTCCTTTTGGGATGACTTGGGAACTTTCTCCAGGCTTTAACCTGGAGAAGGAAATGGCAACCCACTCCAGTATACTTGCCTGGAGAATTCCAAGGACAGAGGAGCCTGGTGGGCTCCAGTCCATGGGGTCACACAGAGTCAGACATGACTGAGTGACTAACACTTTCCTTTCCAGGCTTTAAGCTGACTGCTAGTGGGACACAGCTCATTTCTTTCCTGCTTTTAGAACTTACTGTTTTGTATTGCCTGAATGCTTACTTACAAGAGGGTAAATCTAGTTCCTGTTTTGTTTTTTCATGGACAGAGACAGAATTTTATATTTCTAAGTTCTATGTCACTGTGAAGTTTTATCCAGTTCTTATTCATGAGGACAGTGACATTGGATCTACAGTGCTGGGGAATAGATAGAATGATTGAAATATATTAGAGTTAAAAGAAGAATTGCTCTAACATATGAGCGTGTTTTATAACCTAACTTGAAATTATTTCGTAGACCTTTGGAATGCTTTCCTAGTCTCTATGAGACCATCTATTTATCTGCTTTCAGACTGTCTGATCAAGATGACACTAAATTTCAAAGCACTTGTGCTAATGTGAGAACAGTCTAGAGTCCAGGAATCAGCTAAGGGTTATGCTTTCTATGTAATATTTGCTGAAGGCTTAGGTATCTTCCTTTTCATTTTGGAAGACCTTTATCAAAGCAGTTCATTTTACTAAGGACATTCAGTCACATCTTCCTGTGAAAACAATAGAAGCATTTTGGTCCTAAATGGCATTTCTATTCAAATAAATATACCCAGTTTGCTAATCTAATGGTCTGTTTAGTTTTCATGTTTTCTGATCTTTGTGAGGAAGTTGACACTGTTGAAAACTGCTGGTTGACTTCTAAAAATGTTGTCTTTGTTTCTAAGGCATCATTCTCACTAGGATCTGGGCTACTGAGCTCATAATTTATTCTTTATCTTCATGATGGTTCTTTCTTTCCCCATTTGTTTAAAATATTGTTTTAATTGAAGTATAGAATACATACAGAGAAGTGTGCATATTCACAGAGTACAGCTTAATGAAATTTTCATGAGCTAAATTCATCAGTGTACCCAGCACCCAAGTCGAGAAAATGAAGACAGCCAGCAGTCTGGATAGACCCTCATCTCATTTCTATTCTCTATGTCCACACACCGCCCCCCCCGCCACCGCCCCCATGAATCATCATTATCTTGACTATTAACATCATGGATTATTATTTTTTCTATTTTATGCTTGATATAAACGGAATAATAAGTTATGCACTCTCATTGTATCTGCTTTCCTTCAACGTTATGGTTGTGAGATTCACAACCATTTTGTTTGTAATGGTTCATTCTTATTTTTATTTAGTTATTTGATGTTGAAATGTGTAACAGTACATTCATCCAGTTTTTATTATTGATTAGGCTTCCCAGATTGTGCTAGTGGTAAAGAATCTGCCTGCCAATGCAGGAGATGAAAGAGATGGCGGATTCAGTCCCTGGGTCAGAAGAAACCCTGGAGTAAGAAGTGGCAACCCACTCCAGTATTCTTGCCTGGAAAATTCCAGGGACGGAGAAGCCTATTGGGCTACAGTCCTTGGGACCACAAAGAGTTAGACATGACTGAGTGACTGAGTACATTATTATTGATCATATCTGAGTGGTTTATAGTTTGGGACTCACAACTAGTACTGCTATGAATGTGATGTTTATTTTTTATGAGTGTATGGGTGGATTTCTGTTGGATAAATACCTATGAACTGAATTGTTGAGTCATGGGGTATGCGTAGGTTTAGCTATGGCAGTTACTGGTGGATAGTTTCCACAATAATTTTATCAGTTTACATTTCCACCTGCAGTGTCTCTGTTTCATGTAGCCTCACACCCTTGAGACGCTCATTATAGTCTGTCTTTTCTATTTTAGTTATTCAGTTATATGTGTAATGGTAAGCCCTGTGCTTTTCAATTTACATTTCCATGATGACTATTGCCATTGAGTATTTTTTCATGTGTTTATTGGCTATTTATATATTGGCCTTTGTGAAGTGATCATCCAAGTCTTTTGCCCATTTTTTATTTAGATTATTTTTTTTATTGTTGACTTGCAGGAGTTCATTATGTATTTCGGTGCAAGTCCATGGTCAGATATCCATTGCTCACTTTTTATATATTAACTATCCCTGAGAATCCATCTCTGGTTTTTGTCTCTTCTTGTTCTTCACCCTCTCCTTGGTATATGATGGTAGTTGGCATCTTCTCACCTCCCTCCTGCCTTTGATAACTCAGTGTCCTGCTGTGTCTATGCCTTCTGCCTAGAATCTTCTTTCCCTTGCCCTTTGGGAAGCTACCTTCATCTTTCCCAGGTTGGGTTAGTTTCTCTATCATTTATGAGTCTATAGCATATTGTTGATAATCCCTGGTGGCTCAGTGGCAAAGAACTTGCCTGCTAATGCAGGAGACTCAGGTTCAATCCCCAGGTCAAGAAGATCCCCTGGAGAAGGAAATGGCAACCCACTCCAGTATTCTTGCCTGGGAAATCCTGTGGACAGAGGAACCTGGGGGGCTACACAGTCTATGGGGTTACAAAAGAGTTGGACAAGACTTAGCAACTAAACAATAAGAAAAATAATTATCACTGATCTTGTTTAATGACCATGCAGTCCTCTAGACCAGAAATTCCTGGAGAGCAGTGACATGACTCCTGCAGACGTGTGTAACCTTGACCTTGCATGAGGCCTGGCAAGAGCAGATGCCCAGTAAATACTGTTGCATGCATGAATGGTTGTGTCATTGCACCCTGTAAAGTTTCTCCCAGTTACTTCTTTCACTTTGTCATATTTGAATTTTAAAGAGAGCAATATTGACTTATTTTTCTTTTAAGTGTAACGTTCTCCTTTATGTTTGTCACTGGAGTCTTGGTTATACCATCTGTTATAAGAGTATAAAATATGGGAAATCTGCAAATGAAAAAACAATTCTCCACAGCTCCTTCCTTTACTACCCTTAGTGTTTACACCCCATGATTTTATACCTTGACTCTCACAAGATTCTGCCAAGTGTTTTGTTGAGCGCTAATAAACTACAATTATTTTTAAAGATCTTTCTCTCTCTCTCACATGCATACACACACACACACACACACAAACACTTCACATTAAGATTGCCTATGCCCTTATTGGAGGGAGCAAACATTATTGTGTATAAAGTGCATACAACACTCCATAAATAAAGTACTACTATTTAAGCAGATGGATGGGCCCTTGGATGAAAGAAATAAAAACTGTTGGAATGTAGTTTGGGTTTTCTTTTGCCTGTGGCCATATGATGTGTATCTTAGAAAGCAAGTTTGTGTTACATTATTAAACCCAGTGGTGTGAAATAGAAAGACTCAAGTGGAATATCTAAAAAATGTAAGGAGAAGTGACAGTAATCCCCCAGAGGTCACTTATCTCTTTAACTGCAAGGATTAAACATTTAATTTGCATTTTCTCAAAGTCATTTAAATAATTTCATAAGCTGCCTCTTGGAATGTGGCTTATAGTAGAAAATATACATTTAATTAAGAAATATTTCTTACATGCATTCACATTTTCAAAGACTGCTATTCTTCACAAGGCAACTTTTATGACACAAAAGAGTAAATTCAAATTTGACTAAATTTTACTTGGTTTGAATCACGTACAATTCAGTTGACAGAGGAGTAATGTGGGTAGGGAAAGAAAAGAATTGGGGTGGAATTAATTAGCCTCAAGAGTGACAGTTACCTCGTTCCTAACAATATGTTTGGGGTGATGTCAGTTTCCTAAAAAGCTCAAACCCACAGTGCTACTATCAGCATTTTCATTTGAGTTGGAAGCTGCAATGTTTGGCTATTAACTGTGCTTCTGGTCTGAGCCAATTTCTTAGTTAGCAATAGCTTCCATATTCTGATTTACCAAGTATTGTTAAGACTTTAGGTATGGTTGGGAGAGAAAACCATCAAATAGTTACTACTTGAGGAACACCTCTTTCTGTCTTCTCTTTGGGTAAATCTGTCACTTTTACACAGTGTATTTTTTTCTGTCCTCTCTTGATGAATGGTGTTCACTCTGCTGCCTGCTCAAAGATAGCCAGCATTGACCATGGCCAAACTTCTGATTACCGCTGGTGACAGTGACCAAGAGAAAGCAGGTGGGTCTCTAAGGAGCATATGTGGAGGATGGCAAAGTTCGTGAACAGAGCTTTCCCAAGATTTGCCTTTGAACAGTAAGGGCAGCCAAGTAATGAAATAAAATCTTCATCAGGGAGACTGAGTCCTGGTTCTGCAATCTCCTACCCTGAGTCCTTGCTCCAGGGACAACCCCTCTGAGTCTCCACCTCATCTTCTGTGGAGCAGAGCCTGGTCTAACCTGGCAGGGTTATTGTACACAGGAGTAAATGAAATAACACCTCCGTCTCATAATATTGCCTGGCATGGCAGGGGCACTCAGCAAATGTTATTCTCATCTCTGCCCAGTGAGGTTAATTCCCAGTATCTAGGGCTTCTTTGGGCTTCCCTGGTAGCTCAGCTAGCAAAGAATCTTCCTGCAATGCGGGAGACCCTGGTTTGACTCCTGGGTCAGGAAGATCCCCTGGAGAAAGGATAGGCTACCCACTTCAATATTCTTGGGCTTGCCTGGTGGCTCAAATGTTAAAAACTCTGCCTGCAATGTGGGAGACCTAGGTTCAATCCCTGGATTGGGAAGATCCCCTGGAGGAGGGCATGGCAACCCACTTAAATATTCTTGCCTGGAGAATCCCTATGGACAGAGGAGCCTGGCAGGCTGTAGTCCATGGGGTCACAAAGAGTTGGACATGACTGAGTGACTAAGAACAGCGCAGGGCTTCTTTACTCTCTTGTGAACATGTGACAGGGTATGCATTTGTTTTTAGAAAGCCACACAGAAACATAAATGTCTGAGAAGTAGGTCTTCATTGCATTTGTACATCTTTTGTTTAAGTTTTGGATTCTAGAAGTTGGATTGTTTTGCTTCATGGAAAGAACAGTCCACAGCTGTCAATGAGTACAATGTAGTCTCTCAATAAATTCCTGGAAACCTTTGCAGACATTTTATTTGCAATAATTAAAACAGAAACAACTGAGGCAGCCCAAGTCAGGGAACTAGTTTAGAAAATCATTTTATATAAGATGTGCATACACCTATAACTTACAGTCTGCTTTCTCTGTCCACAGTTCCTCTGTATCCAAAGATCCAACCAGCCAAGGATGGTATAACACTGTAGAATTTCCTGTTGAAAACTGCCTGTGTATAAGTGGACCCACCCAGTTCAAATCAGTGTTGTTCAGAGTCATCTGTACTTGTGAAGTCTGAAACATGACATTATGTGTATGAAATAGTGTTAAGAGTATGAAGCAGAGTCTGTAACAACTGCCTGTTTCATGTGTGCATATTATGACATAGTTTAACCCTATAGGCTGTAGGTGGATGGACCAGAAGAGTAAGTGAAACAGAATCTGCCATAGCCTGGTGGAATTGAATGATACTTTTGTCTAAGTTCTCTTTATTATCACAACATATTTTCAACAACATCAAAAAAATCACCTTGTTGATTGGATTGATTTTCAGAAAACCAACTGGCCTTTCCAAAATGCTTTACATCCAGATCTTCAATTGTAATTTTAAAAATTTGTGACTAATTTCATTCAAAATTAGTTCTCAATGCACACTTTCAATCAGAGCGATTTGATTCTAGCAACCGGATCTAGTGATTCACTCACGTAGCTTCTCCTTATGAAATGCCCATGGCTTGTTTTGCTCTGTGCCCTAGGCAATTGTGTGAGCAAATTATGGCTTTGTTTCATGAGCTTTACATTCTAGACAGGTCAACAAACAATAAATGAATACAAAACCCCAAATAAATTCCGATAGTGGTCAGTGCCATGGAGACAGAATAGGGCTCTGGACACGGGGCTGAAAATTCACCTATTCAAAGTTTAAGCTCCAGGTTAACTTAATTTGTGTTGGGCTTCCCAGGTGGCAAAGTGGTAAAGAACCCACCTGCCAATGCAGGAGATGCAGGAGACACGGGTGGGATCCCTGGGTCTGGAGGATCCCCTGGAGTCAGAAATGGCAACCCACTCCAGTATTCTTGCCTGAAAAATTCCGTGGACAGAGGAAACTGGTGGGCTATAGTCCATGGGGTTGCAGAGTCAGACACCACTGAGCACATCCATAACTTAATTTGTGTACAAATTGTGAAATGAAGCTGGTGCCTCTCTGTCCATAGTAGGTTGAGCAATTTTGAACAATTAAGTTTTCGTCAAGCCTTGTGACTATTTCTCCAAATAACCTGTTGAGGTCAGGTTGACATGTCAACATGTTGATATGATGTGTTCAAAGATAAGTGCAGAAGGTGCACGTTTCTGACACACCCTTGTGTTGTCTCCTTGCAGTTTTCAGTGAGGACCTTCACTCCAGCCTCTACTTTGTCAATGCATCTCTGCAAGAGGTAGTGTTTGCGAGCACCACGGGGACCCTGGTGCCCTGCCCTGCAGCGGGGATCCCTCCTGTGTCTCTCAGATGGTACCTAGCGACGGGCGAGGAGATCTACGATGTCCCCGGAATCCGCCACGTCCACCCCAACGGCACTCTCCAGATTTTCCCCTTCCCTCCTTCAAGCTTTAGTACCTTAATCCATGATAATACTTACTATTGCACAGCTGAAAATCCTTCAGGGAAAATTAGAAGTCAGGATGTCCACATCAAGGCTGGTGAGTACAGCTCCTCCAACTTTATCCCTTCTATGCCTGCTGGGGGTCTGGGTGGGCAGTTATAAGTACTAGGATGCCACCAGCTGGGAACTGGTGAAAATCCTGTCATTAGTTCATTATTTTGATGGATGCTTTGAGATGTCAGAGTGCCTTAAACGAAAACGCTGGAATTAATGGTTTTAGTTTTAATTAATTGCTAGAAAAATTAATGGTTCTTTCTCCCAGTGAAACAAACACACAGATACTGTAAATATCACCTTTAGCTTCTTGTTTTTACTGAGATAGTTTTCTTATCATTCAACATTTTGCTGTTTGAATAACATGTATGTCAAAAGTGTTCGGGCTTCCGAGGTAAAGAACCCACCTGCCAATATAGGAAATGCAGAAGATGTGGTTTTGATCCCTGGGTTGGGAAGATACCCTGGAAAAGAAAATGGCAATTCTAGTATTCTTGTCTGGAGAATTCCATGGACAGAGGAGCCCGGCGGGCTATAGTCCATCGAGTCAGAAAGAATTGGACATGACTGAAGCAACTTGGCATGCACGCAGGCAGAAGTGTTCAGTGCATTTGTAAACCCTGACAACCCTGTTTCTATAAATCACCAAACACTGTGGAAGGGGGGAACATCCTTCTGTGGCATTACGTTTGCCGTGCAGCTCTTGGGTCAGTTTTAATGTAGCCACTCAACAAAGAGTCCTTGAGCTCCTGTAGTGAATCAGGCTCTGTTCCAGGTACAGGGAGTAGATGGGGAATAAAGGCCTGACGTGTGTCCGTGTGGACACAATCCTAATGAAGGAGTCAGAGAATGGACAAATAAATTTGAGTCAGAGTTTATAATGGAAAGTTGGCCTCTGTTCCAGGCATTATGAAATTTGCTGAGTACATGTAAAGAACTGAGGAGAGGAAAAATATCAGCCAAGAGTCGATGAAAACCTTTTCATCAGTTCATTGTGATACTTATGGCTGCTTTGAGATGTCAGAGCACCTTTTTCAGATTTTGGAGTGGCTTATGTTGCCGGAACTAAAACTTGAAATTAGTGACATCGAGTTGCCGAAGTCTAAAGGATAACCCAGACTTGTATTTTGACCAATTGATACAGTTTCCTGTTCCCCTTTCTGCTCCTTCCCCCACACTCTGTCTCAGAGGCAGAGGGTGGAGGTGGAAGATCGGAAGACAAAGGGAGAAGAGAGGACAAGGAACTTAACTGGAATAAAGCCATAGCATCAATGTTTATTGTCAGTGAAACAGCATCAGTCCAATATTCTTATATTCCTTGTGAAATACAAAAGGCTCTTTTAACAGTTTTGACTGCATCACGTGTTGCTGGAATGTTGTCAGTAAATAAACCCTGAATTGATAACGTTCCTTTCAACATCATACTGTATTTTTTTTTTTAATTGCCGTAGCCACCAGCCAAACCAGGAATACAGCCTGAGGTTCACAGACATCAGACGTTGTACAGACAGGACATATTGTGTCATTCTATAGGTATAATCAAGCCCCCCAAAACACACACACAGCTTGACTCCAGTTAGCAAGCAGTATTTTTGTTTTTTTTAAGCCTAGCCTTTCAAATACTATGGCAGACTGGCACAGCATAATGATGAATAGATGAGAATGTGACTTTGATGATTGTCTTATACACCAGGTAGCTGGGAGAACTTTGTAATAATTTCTGCAGCAAGTGTGAAGGTGAGATTTGAAGACATCATAACATGAGCAAAATATGAAATGTTTCTGAATTTCTGCATATGATCTCTTTGATGTGAGAGCAATCAGACATTAGACTGTGACTCATCCTGCTAGCTACTCATTTCCCAGCTATATTTTGATCTCCATGACATGCTCGTGAATTCCAAGATGTGCACAAAAATGCAGTTAAGAAAGGAAGAAAAAATTGGCTTTAATCAAAAGATATGAAAAGTTGATATCCCAAATAATTAAAATGAAGCAAATGAAATTTGTGTAGGAACTCCTAAACCTGACAAACAGGGAGACATAGTGAATGCCTTTTACCTGGCAGGCTAACAAGTTTAATGATGTGTCATAAAAATGTATTTATAAACTACAGAGTACCACTTAGAGTAAAATCTGGAACTTCAAACAGCTATACTTGTCTGTGTTAATCTGCTATTTCTGTCTTGGGTTTCCTGTCAGATAAAAAGAGTTAAATGCTTACTTCTGTTTTAACCGCTATTTTCTAAATTTGTCATAGAATTGATTGTTTTTGCACTACCACGCAGGTTTTAGAGGGATGGAAATTCCATCCTCTTATCCGGCATCTAAGCTATGTTCCCACTTCCAGGGAGTTACATGATGGCTATTTGTGTGCTGGTATTCTTGACATCTAAGGCCACGGAAGCACATGATGTCTGCGTCAGTTTGAACTTACAGGACGGGCGTTTTGTTGTCCAAATGAGATTTCCTTTCTCACTTCTTATTACGAACACATTATGGTACAGAAGGTGATACAGTGGTAAAGAATCCACCTGCTAATTCAGGAAATGCAGGAGACACGGGTTTGATCCCCGAGTCAGCAATATCCCCCGGAGGAGGAAGTGGAAACCCACGAAAATGTTCTTGCCTGGGAAATCCCAAGGACAGAGGAGTCTGGCAGGCTACAGTCCATGAGGTTGCAAAGAGGCGGATACGACTAAATGATTGAGCATTGAAGCACAATGGTTGTAATATTTAGATTGTTTACTGGGTGTTGGGCAGTCTGGTGTCACCATTTTTATGTAAATGCTGTTCAGAAGGGCAGGGGAGGGAAGCCCGTGTTCCACAGGGATGCCTGTCTAGCAGATCTGAGCAGGATGAGCTCTGACTCAGGGGGACCTGCCTGCAAATTAGGTCAGTTCAGTTCAGTCACTCAGTTGTGTGAAACTCTTTGCGACCCCATGGATTGCAGCACGCCAGGCTTCCGTGTCTGTCACCAACTCCCAGAGCTTGCTCAAACTCACATCCACTGAGTCAGTGATGCCATCCAACCATCTCATCCTCTGTCGTCCCCTTCTCCTCCTGCCTTCAATCTTTCCCAGCATCAGGGTCTCTTTTAATGACTCAGTTCTTCGCATCAGGTGGCCAAAGTATTGGAGCTTCAGCTTCAGCATCAGTCCTTCCAATGAATATTGAGGACTGATTTCCTGTGTATTGGGTCATCCTAAATGCCTGAGTGTCCCTCTAGATTGACACTGAGATTTTTCTGGAATAATCCATTAGGTAAATGGTCTCATAATCTCTCCTTTGTAAGTACAAGGAATTCTTATTCTTAACAGTTTTCAGTGACTTTGACTTAGGTTTGACTGTCAACAAAACAAGGAAGTTTCATCCATCATGTCTCCTTAATCAGCTGTCTTACTTCTCCACATAAAATACTTTCTTGTCCCTTTTGTCCTAGGGACTGAAATGCAGATGGGTTATGTGAAGCACTGCTTCTCTGCCAATGCTGTATCTCTACTTAGCAAATAGTAATCAGCTATATGACCTTGAGCAAGTCAAAAAATTTCTAGTGACTATTTTCTCCTTAGTAGACTGTGGTTAATAACATTTGACTGGGGCTTCTGCTTATAGCTGAAATGGAGTAGCAGAGACAAAATTTACCCTTTTATCTGAAACAACAATAGCACACAAACAAAAATCAAATCATCAAACAAATCAATCTAATTAAAAGAAAATATCAAAAGAAGGCTGGAGTAGCTATGTTAATATCAAAGTATATTTCAGAGGAAAGAATATTACCAAGGCTAAAGAAGGTCATTATGTAGAAAAGGTCAGTTAACTGAGTATGAATATTATAAATTTTATTTACCCATAACTTCAAAATACATGAAGTAAAAATTGTTAGAGATGCCAGAAGAAATAGGCAAATCAATATTTATAGTTGGAGATTTTAATAACCCTCTGTTAATAACTGGCAGAAAAAGACAGAAAATGAGCAAGAATAAAAAATACTTATATGATGCTGCAAACAACTTGACCTAATTGACATTTAAATATAGAACATTCTATCTAAGGAGAGCACAATACACATTCTCTTTAAGAACACACAGATACTTACTAAAATCATATTATGAATGAAACAAATTTCAGGTGAACTTCTAAAAATATTAGTCATATAAAGTATGTTCTTTGACTACAATGGAAGTAAATTAGAATCACTAACACTAAGATCTCTGGGAAGTCTCCAAATATTAGGATACTAAAATAACACACTTCTAAATGGTGTCAAAGAAAAAACAAATGGTAAATAAGAAAGTATTTTGAACTGAATAAAAATGAAATTATAGTATCTAATAATTTCAGAAATGCCACTAAAGCAATGTTTAGGGGGAGAAATAAGTTCTAAAAACTTACATTAGAAATGAAAAATGATCTCAAATAGCAATCACTAAAAAGCCTTATTTGATAAACGAGTAACCAAATTATTATTTATCCACACAAGGGAATGCAAAAGAATGAATTATTCATAAGAAAATAGCAGGGAGGAATCTCAAAATAGTTATGCTGAATAGAAGAAGCCAGGTGAGAATATATGTACTATATGATTCCATTTACATAAAATTCTTAAAACATGCAGACTAATCTTTAATAATGGTTGCCTGTAAAGAGGATGGGAAGGAGGGATTACATAGGAGAACAAGTCAACTTTTGGACGATGGATTTGTTTTTCTCTTGGTTATGGTGGTGACTTTGTAGGTATATGCATATGGTAAAACGTCAGCAAACATGTGCAGCCTGTGTGTGTGCTCAGTCGCCTGGGTCATGTCTGACTCTTTGCCACCCTGTGGATTGTAGCCCACCAGGCTCATCAGTCTGTGGGATTCTCCAGACAAGAGTACTGCAGTGGGCTGCCATGCCCTCCTCCAGGGGATCTTCCCAACCCAGGGGTTGAACCTGAGTCTCCTACGTTACAGGCAGACTCTTTACCACTGAGCCCCCGTGCAGCTTGCTGAATGTCAATTATTTCATATGAAGTTGTTTTAAGGAAAAGCCAGTGATAGCACATTTCTGACATATTAGAGTTGTCTTGATGTTCACATAACAGTAGCTAGTAATAGCTGTACATATGGTGGGCATCTCTATACCTCTCTGCCCAGCCCACAATAACTCCCTTAATTGTCTCTTGCATCCTCATTATAGAAAATGGTCCTGAATCCCTGGTCACAGATGATTGTACTAAGAGAGGGCAGTTAACCAAGTTGGTCTATTAGTTCCTGTGTCCTCTGAAATTGAAACTGAAATCTTGAGAGAGAGATTTTGAGAATGTGGGGTAGATAGTTTTCATCATTCATGTGACCTAGAAAAGAAGAGGAAGACTATTTGTGAGAAAAGAGAAGGGCAAAGTCTGCATCAAAGAGATACAGGCTGTGGTACTCTTCCTAAGGCCCACTCGCAGGTACCAGGGCTCTTACTGTCTTCAGAAAATGTTTCCTATTTCAGCTCAAGGTAGCTCAAACCGGCTCCTCCCACCAGCAGTCAGAGAGACTCAATAAATAGATAGTGTGCTAGACATTGTGCCGAGTCCTCTAAGCTGCATAACTGTGTGCAGTAGATGTTATTTCCATCTTCAGATGAGGGAAATAGAAGCCTCTGTGAATCTGCTGTTGGCTGTTCACAGGGGTTGTGGTTGGGAGGGCAGTTTAGCTAAATAGCACTGGACTGGTATCTCACAGTCTCCAGGATATTTTGTGCTCATTGTCACCTTTTCTTTGCTCCCTGCTTCCTCTCTGCCTCCTAAGTCCCGCTGGTCCTTCAGGGCCAACTCAAGGCTCAGGTTCCCTGATTCCCTAGATTCCTGTTACCTTTAGTTATTTTCAGACCCATATACAGTCTTTGACTGTTTTCCTCTAGTTGTTCTGTCATGTGAATTTTATTCTTTTCTTCAGCTAATTATTCTATGCAATGTGGGGATTTCCTTAGTCCTTGAGCACTGCTTGACATGAGGGTGTGTTCTACATGTAACTGATAATTTGAGGCATCTCCCAATTTAGGTAATCAGCTACAAAATAGAAGATAAAAAAATAACAATTTCAATAAAAGTGATGCAGTGCCTTAGGGTTACATTGTACCTCTGATAACCATTTTCCCAACAGGAAAGACATCAGGCACAAGCCCTTCTACCTGCCCAAAGTCCTCTAGTGTTCCAAAGAAATCCAACATTTGTTTGTTTTGCCTCTTCAGACCTAGGGATCAAGAGGGTTAGGAACAGTCCGAATCCAGCCTTCAGGAAAGGACCTGCCTTCCTTGGCAATGTCCAGTTCTCCAAACTTTCTCTTTAATCCTCTCTATCCCATCTTCCCCCATCCTCTGATTCTTTCATAGACATATTGGGATCAGGGCTGACTTCTTGGGATGAGGCCAGCCACACAGGGCCCAGTGCTGAGGGACTTGTCCTCAAACTTAAAGCTCTGCTGTTGCTGTTTTGAAATATAAATGCTTTTCTTTTTCCACTTGTGTTTTCTGGGGGAAGTGTTTTCGAGCCATGGGACATGCTCCTGAGGCGTGTAGGGAGTTTGAGCTGTGTTTCAGCTCTTGTAGGGTCCCACCCCCTGCCACCCCCTGGGGTGGGTTCTCAGCCACCTCCCCTGAAGTTCTTGGTGCCCCAATCCCCATTTTGCCTCCACCTCCCTAGCGGCACCCAGTGGCCACTGCTGCCCCTGTGATCCCTGGTAGGCTGAGCCCTTCCCAGCCTCCTCCTCACTGCCCTGTCCAGCAAACACTGGAGTCCTGCCTCCTGGTGGGGGCCTGGGCAAGTGTGGGTGCAGTGAGTGCATACACGCTGAAGTGTGATGGGGCCTGTCTCTGCCCCAGCTGGCAGCGCCACAGTGCATTGGCAAGTGACTCGCTGCGGGTGAGCCTCTTGCCCACCTCCCATCCAGAGACTAAGAGCGTCCAGACACTGAGATTGCAGTCCCTTGGGCATCACTTTTCCACTGTGGGTTGGGGCACCATGCCTATGGGAAGGGGAGATTACCTTTCTCATCCCTGGCTGTGACATGGTGCCTCAACCCAGCAACTGGCAGGAAGCTGGCCTTGCAGCTGGTGGGCTGTGTGTGCCGAGTCACAGAGTAGGGTCTGGGAGCCTGTAAGGATCTTCACTTGACCATCAATGATCCCTGCATCCTAGTGAGTGCAAAGTATGTAGAAAAAGAAGTTGAGAGCAAGACCATAGAAGAAAGCAAGCATTTTATATTTTATTAATGTTGTTCAGTCACTAAGTCATATCCAACTCCTTGTGAACCCATTGACTATAGCCTGCCAGGCTCCTCTGTCCATGGAATTTTCTAGGCAAGAATACTGGAATGGGTTGCCATTTCCTTCTCCAGGGAATCTTCCTGATCCAGGGACTGAACCTACATCTGCTGTAGTGGCAGGTGGATTCTTTACCACAAAGCCACCTGGGAAACCCTTATTTTACTCATATGTTTAACTTTTCCCTTCTTTATAAATAAGGGCCTTGGATTTTCATCTTGCTCTAGGCCCCACAAATCATGTAGTTGGCCCCATGTGGTTAAATTAATCTTCATAGATTAATGAAGGGCATGAGGCTTTTCCTTATTTACTAATTATTTGCATTTAAAGGGTTTTTCCACTTTAAAGAATGAAGTCTAACATTGAGGGTTGGATGAATGCACATTAGCTGTGCGGTCCCTTGCTCAGTGTATGTGCCTGATTTTGCCCCAAAGTCATATCACTATAGATCCTCTCTCTCTGACTCTGCTATGATATTACATCTTAGGAAAGGATTTCACAGCTTATGAGTGACCAAGGGACACTGAAATGACTGTAGTGGATGCTGTTGAGAGTCAGACTCCCCCCAGGTCTGCAGGCTTGTGGCTGAGAACTTGGATTTGCAGTTTTCAGAGGATTGCATATGCCCTGGAGCTCCTGCACACAGCGAGTGGAAAGTGCCTGGTAATGCAGAGCCCTTGGGCCCTCGGAACCAGCCCCAAGCTGTCAGAATACAAAGTCCCAGCTCCTGGCATGAGGTGGAGTGGCTCTGAGGTATAAGTTATGTTCAGAGTTTCCCCCCTTCTTGGGGTCTGCTCCTGGGAAGATCCCAACCTAGGACGCAAAGCACGATACTTAAGTAACACCACCCTGTAAAGGAAATACCAATCATGTTTAAAGCAATAATTACTTTTTGCCAGTTTTGGGTTTCTTGCCTAGTTTCTGTTATACAGTCAACTCTCAGTATATTTGGGTTCCAGATCTTCAGATGGGGAGTACTGAGTGTACTATGTCATATTATCAATATGTAAGAGATTTGAGCATCCATGGAATGTGTTATCTGCAGAGGTTGGGCGTCCCAGAACCAATCTGCTACAGATACTTAAGGATGACCATGGTTAGTGGTAGTTGGATGTAGACTGAAGACTAAATCTACACAAATCTCTTGGGAGGTTTATGATGTCCTCAGAAGAATTTTGTTTTACCATAAGAGGTATATCCCAATAGATAAACATGACCTTTTAAATTGTGGGCTCCCCAGGAACAAACATATTTCCATTAATATGACAGAGGTCTCTAGTGAAAACCCAAGTCACTTTTTTAAAACAGTAGATAATGGCTATACATTCAAATGTTAATGCATGTATATCTATAATAAGGTTAGAAAGACTTCCAGAAGGGAAGCTCTGTTTTTCTGTATATTAATTCATCAAGTAGTTAATAGAAATGCCTTAGTGTATGCCAAGTATTGTTAAATGTTCTAAGATAGTTTTGTAAAAGGCTGGATGCATGGTCTGTCTTTGTGGAGTGAATAATCTAGTGAGGGGAGTGGAGAATTTCCTTCTATGTCCCATTCCCTCTGAGCTGGATGGGGTTCAATGCACCATAGCTACATCCCTGCTTTGAGAAGATCTGGATCTGGCTTGGGATATGTGAAGGAGGCAGAATCATAGGCATTGTAAACTCTGAGGGCTGCAGTGGTCCTGATTCTAGTGAGGCCTCTGGGGAACTCAGAGAAGAGGGTGCTCCACGGTACTCTGTGGGCTCCATGAATGAGGGGATCCAGGAGATGACTGTGGGTGATAACAGAGAAGGTGCCCAGCTGGTCACTCTGAGTCGTGGTTCCAGTAATGCAGCTTCATGCATAAGTGCATGCCTGGAGGGAAGACCCTTCCATCTCTCCCTGGGAGTGCTCCTTGGCCCTGCCCTTTCCTGTCTGAGACTCCTTTCTTTGATTCCCATTAGAAATTCCCCCACCATTTGTTTACCACTTGTTGCCATTTGTTTATTGCAGCTTTGGGGAGATGGAGTGATTTTGCAGCTTAGAAACAGACATCAGCAGACACCCAAACTTAAATTTGACTCTTACACCTTCTTAGGTGACCCCGTCCTTGGGATAATGGATTCTTTCTGCAGGCTTTTTGCCACCCTGTCCAGTCCCCTGTTCTCTTCTGTTCTCTGCTCATTTTCCTATTTTCTGTCTTCTACTCTCCCACTGAGACCAGATTCTCATTCATTGATGAGTTTGATTAATTCATCTGTCTGTTGTCTCTTTCCAATTTATGATTTTAGACTTCCTCTCCTCCAAGAGGACTGTTTATCAAGGTGTTTTTCTGTACAATGTCAGTTTCCTACCCTGTGTATAGCCGTGGCATTTCTGAGATCAGGCCCTTGAGTACTCTGAATGATTGCCCAGTGAACCCCCTGCAGGTATGGTATTACCACCTGGACCATCACATCACACTACACAGAGAATGCAAAAGATTCCTAAACTTCTGAAAGTCTCTCTGGTTTGAGATAGAAATGAAAAAATTCTCAAGTTAGGAAAATATTAAATGCTAATACTAAAAAGCAAGACTGGGCGTTATCCTCTTGTGAATTCTCTGAATAATGACTTTTATTGTTGTTGAGTCACTAAGCCATGTCTGACTCTTAGAACCCCATGGACTGGAGCCCTCCAGGCTCCTCAGTCCATGAGATTTCCCAGGCAAGAATACTGGAGTGGGTTGTCATTTCCTTCTCCAGGACATCTTCCTGACCCAGGGATCAAACCCTCATCTCTGGCTTGGCAGGTGAATTCTTTACCATTGAGTCACCAGAGAAACCCTAATAATGACACTCTGATACTAGAATACTTAGCATATCGCAGAGCTAGCACTAATCTTAAAAGTGCTTCTTCTAGAGCGTTGTTTACAACTGCCTATTAGGAGATTTCCCTTCATACACTCATTCTTAAAGCTGTCAGTACATTTATTTCTTTTGAAGTTAATTTCCTGGCCAGTTTTCTTGACTCAGGCTTGTCCAATAAATGACTAAAGCTTTAAGAGAGCTCATTGAAGGGTAAAATAAGTTGTCTCTATGGGTATCCTAGAAAAATCATAGACTTCACAGAATTCAGAATTTAAATCTTGCTATCCCAACTCCCTCATTTTAAATGTGAGGAAATAAAACTCTGGAGAAGTAAGACTTTCACCCAGGCTTATAGATGTGGAGGGAGGCATAACCTGGGTTAGAGACACTGAAGTCTCTTTATCCTGGAGGCAGGCGTCTTCTGGACAGATGGGAGATGGTGTGGGTCCAAGTAGCTTTATCCAAACTCTTCATGGCAGGCCTGGTTCTGGGAGCTTTATCCACATTAACTGTTTGAGTCATCACCATTGACTTACTTGGTAGATATTTTTATAAAAATCATCATTAAATAGATATGAAGAGAACTTGCTCACTGTAAAGTGGTAGGGCCTGGATTTGAACCTGGGAAGTTGGGCTTGCAGGGTGGGCACTGTCCCCCAGCACCCCTTCTTCTGGTCTAGGCAGCTAGCTTGTGGAAGTCCCCTCAGCTTTTGCTGGGCCACTCCTGTTGTTGGGAGTGCCTGGTCAGGCTCCCTTATCAGCATCGTTGCCTAAGTGACAGGAAGCAGAACCATCATTTCCCAAACTGCTTTGCTACCGTCAGAAATTCACTTGCAAAGAGTTATTATACTTATCACATAGTTTTAAGGATTCCCAGGAGAGATTGCCTGTTTTGATTTTTTTTTTTAATTCTTTCTGTTCATAGTCTGGAATGTTTTTCCTTGTTCCTCACAGGACATGGAAGTTTCCTATCATTATAACTCCAGTTTAAGAAACTACTTCCCCCCCTTTTTAAATGTAGCAGTGTGGCTGCTTTCCAGTGGCTCAGTAGGTAAAGAATCTGCCTACAATGCAGGAGGAGTGGGTTCAACCCCTGGGTGAGGAAGATCCCCTGGAGAAGGGAATGGCAACCCACTCTAGTAGTCTTGCCTGGAGAATTCCATGGACAGAGGAGACTGGTAGGCTACAGTCCATGGGGTTGCAAAGAGTCGGACACGACTGAGCAGCTAATACTTTCACTTTCACTTGTATAATTATTTTCTTAGGTTCCACTATAAGCATCATCATATGATATTTCCCTTTCTCTATATGACTTACTCACTCAGTATGACAATCTTTAGTTCCATCCATGGATAACCAACAAGGACCTACTGTATAGCAAAGGAAACTCCCCTCAGTATTCTATATCAGCATAACTGGGGAAAGAATTTGGAAAAAAAATAGATCCATGTATATTTTTGGCTGAGCCTCTTTGTCGTACACTTGAAAGTAATACAACATTGTTAATCAACTATACTCCAATGTTAAGAAAACAAAGCAAAATGAACAAAAACTACTGACATCTGGGTACATTTAGAGGTTAGATCAACTGTTTTTAGATATACACATGCCCCTTAGTTCTTAATGTAGTTTATTATTAAGAGACTGAAAGTCTTTTAAGACATGAAATACAGGTTTCTTAATTTTTTTTCCAATAAATATTATACTTGATGCAGTTGATATGTGAAAGATAGTGTATATTCAGATCAGATACTCTCAGAATGAGCCTGTGTGTGTTACCAGGGTCCTCTGCTTACCTTCCAGTTTTACGGGAGCCCTATACAGTCCGTGTGGAGGACCAGAAAACCATGAGAGGCAATGTCGCGGTCTTCAAGTGCATTATCCCCTCCTCGGTGGAGGCCTACGTCACCGTGGTCTCATGGGAGAAAGACACCGTGTCACTCATCTCAGGTAGGGTGTGGGCTTCCTCGGGCGGGCAGGGCGCCAGGCTCTCCTGCACACAGCTCCTTCTGGATAACGAATCGGGTCTCCATCTATTTGCCCACTGTAATGAAGAATTTGTATGCTTCATGTTGACGCCGTTTTAGATTAAACATGATATCAGTGTTTTCTTTTGGTTTATATGGCTGGACTCATAGTCTCCAGTGAATTGACTGATGGATAGAAATTTGTTCCTTGCGTTATGTGTATAGTCATTGAGTTACTTTTGGTTTCCAAGTTACCAAGGAAATATTTTGATTTTATTTCTGCTCCTGGGAATAGAAATATACAATTGTTGTTATCTGTGAGAAACCTCAGAATTGATATTCCGATATTCTCTGTAATCTGGAAAATGGAAACCCTGATTTTATGCTATTCTCAGCCTTTCAAATGTCTTCAGAGTCATGTGGTATCTCTGGCCTCTTAAAGATTTTATTTGGGATATGTAGTCAGTGCTGAAATACATGCAGATAGATAAGTAGATAGATAGATATGTACATAAATAGCTTACTGGTTTACTTTTGGTATCTAGAAAAGATACCACGGAAATCTAGCTTCTAAGACATTGTGGTTCTTCTTTTCTCATGGTTTTCAAGCTGAGTTCTTGCTCCTTGCACCTTAATTGGAAAGCCATGCAGAACTTGGTTCAGTTTTCCTATGTTGCACATCTTTGGATAATGCCTATTAGATGCTTTTGGAAAAGTCGTCGTGATGAGCATTAAATGTGGCATAATGGGTTATAAATGACTGGTTTTCTTTACATGTCCTTGTGCACATGTGCATGAGTGAGTGCATGTCCACGCACATATTCTAATGTCACTATTGAATACCACCAACTTTGTGTCAGTTTATAGAGATATAAAACTGGAGCTAAACTCCCATGGTGAAAGAGCATTTGTATTACTTATCTTATTGATTTGCTAGATAGGATAGGTTGCTATTACAACAAGGAACATTAAAAAATCATTAAAGTAGTACAAACTCCAAATCAAAAATTAAATTTTTCATCTTTATCATGCATTACAGTGAACTCTAGGGGATAATTGATGTTTTTGGCTTTCTTTAATATCATCTTATAGTGAATTTAAAGTCCCTCACACTTCACTGAACAATAAATTCCTTGCTAGTATGTTTATTAATCATAGTAATTTGTTAACTTACAGTATTGAAAAATATACTGAGTTTAAGACTTAAATGTGATTGCAATAATCGGAATAGAGATTCACCTGTACAGTTTTATTTGCTAATTTTGATTGTTTAATGATCTTAACTGCTTTACTTTAGAGGTCATTTTAGTTTCTTGACCACAGATGGAGAAGCTTGATGACAAGTTAGTCTGGCTGAGCCCCAGATTGGAGTCAGGAACATTCAGATGTGCACGGCAGGGGTTTGTGGGTTCGGGGAAGGGGAGAAATTGGTGTGATGTGTGGAACCTCCCACACTAGAGGGCCTAGGCTCAGGGAGCCCCTACCACCTTATAGCCACCATCAAATATGCAACTTCAGTGTCTGCCCTAGAAGAGGGAGAGCGCCAGGGAGAGTGACAACCTGCTTCTAAGTGCTTCTCCTTAGAGGTGACAGATTTCGCTTCTGTTACATTTATTTGATGAAGCAAGTCACACGGCCATGTCTGAATTTAATGGGGCATGTGCCTGAAAGGAGAGAACTGGAAATCTGGGTGAGAAATAGAAATATCTACCATGAGGTTATATATCTGTATCTATGATCATTCACTAAGTCATGTCCAACTCTTTGTGACCCCATGGAATATAGCCCGCCAGGCTCCTCTGTCCATTGAATTTTCCAAGCAAGCATACTAGAATAGGTTGCCATTTCCTCCTCCAATCTGTATCTATATCTATATATCTATATCTATTTTTGTGTTTCCCAGATACCTTTAACTAATGGTACACTTTCATTCATGTTTCACCTTTTTGTAATCTATGTGAATAGACTTTTTTCTTCTGCCAACATGTGCCTAATGAAAATAAAATGAGAGGAGTTTTATATCTGGTGAGTGGAGGGGATGCTGACACGCATATAACTCCTAGTGCAGTGAGCTCAGGCGTGGGTCAGAGTAGGCTGGAGGGGCTGCCTTGAGACAGCTCAGAGCTGAGAGCAATCAGGAGAGGGTGAAGCGGCTGTGAGGTGAGCCCTGTCCATCCACCATGGTGATGTTTAGGGGCCACTGCTCAGCCTGGTGGGGCCAGAGTACCCCTAGGAGAAGCAGAGCAGCAAAGGTCTGGTGTTAACAGGTGAGTTTTGGGGCTCAAGGTCGGGGCTTTTGGTAAATCTTGGCTAATTTAAATGGTTATCTGTTGTCCAGGCATTTCTTTTCAATGAAAAAGAAATTCAAGATGGGTATATTCCTATAAAAGTAAACAAAATGGCTTTTATTGGCACAACATACTAATATTGCCCTTCATCTTGGGCAAATAAGGCTGAAAGAATAAGGCTGGGTTATGTCATTTTAGGGGTGAGTATACCAGCTGAGGTTTATCAGCGTTTCTGTGGGAGTGGCATGGTGTCATTAGCCATTCCTATCGTGGCATCAGTCCTGGAGCGGGGCTTGGAAACCCACTCCAGTCTTCTTGCCTGAAGAATCCCACGGACAGAGGCGCCTGGTGTGCTCTGGTCCATGGGGTTGCAAAGAGTTGAACACAACGGAAGCGACTTAGCACATACACATGTTCCATGGTGTCACTAGCTTCACGCGCATTAGGTCATGCACCGATTTCTTCCCAGGGTGGGTCTGAGTTGGCCCGAATGTGGACTCAGGTATCAAGTTGCACCTTTCTGTTGTGTGAGTTCATTATATCACTGATGTTAAGAATGTACATCAGGTCATTTATATTTTGATCAATCTTTGGAAGGAATTCAGTTATAGGCTGAACATTTGCATCCCACCGCCCCCCCCACCCCTCCAAATTCATGTTGAAGTCCTCACCTGCTGCGATGGTGTTGGGAGGGGAGGCCTTTGGAAAGTGATTAGGGTTAGATGAGGTCCTGAGGGTGGGGCCCTGATGATGGGATTAATGACCTTGTTAGAGGAGAATGGAACTCTTTTGCAACACGTGAACACAGGGTGTGAGGGTGGCTGTCTGCAGCCCAGAAACCGAGAAGGCCCTCACCAGCAACCCCAACCATGCCAGCACTCTGATCTCCAACTACCCAAGTCCAGAACTGTCGAGAGTAAATGTCTGTTTTTGACATTTTGTGTATTTTGTTATAGCAGCAGAGCTAAGACAGGTGGCAAGAAGGAATCTCAATCTCCCCGGGAGGGAAGGGTGCCTTGTATCCAATGCTGCTTTACCCTCTGCTCTGCGGTCTACCTGGGCACCTCATCTGAGCCACAGGACACCCCGTGGTTGACCTTGACCCTCAGACTCTGGCACAGCGGAAGACGAAGGTGAAAGTGTTAGTCACTCATTCGTGACCGACCCTGTGGACTGTAACCCTCCAGGTTCCTCTGTCCATGGGATTCTCCAGGCGAGAATACTGACTGGAGTCGGTTTCCATGCCTTCCTCCAGGGGATCTTCCTGACCGAGGGTTGGAACCTGGGTCTCCCGCATTGCAGGTAGATTCTTTACCATCTGAGCCACCATAGAAGACCCCCAAAGCATGCGCCCAACATGGGGCTCGAACCCAGGACCCTGACAAGAGGCTAGTAGTTGTGTGAAGAGAAAACATCTCAGCCACATATCTTGCATGTAATGTCCTCTTTTAATTTGATGGTTCCTGTCTTACCACCTTTCTGAAATAAGCCAGGAAAAGCAAGCGTGATGAGGTCTGAAGGCATTTTTAAAGCACCCTTATCACTTCTCATCCTCTAAGCAAAAATGAGAGCCTTTGACTATCAGATATGAATGTAGCCCAATAAAAATGTAGTACTCTGAGGAGGGATGTGCATCAGGGGGTATTGTTGATATGAAGATGGATATGTAGGACCCCACTGGAGAAGGACAATGTCCATAACTCTGTGTCCAGGTTTCACTCAATAGCCTGTTGTGAATTTCTTCCTGGCCAGGGAGGCTGGCAGTCAGAGAGCCCAGCGCTCCACGTCTGTTTCCTCTGATAAAATTCTGAAAATCTCACTGGGGGTTTAGCCACATTAACATCAAAGACACAGCCCAAGGGTAACCGGATTTGGAAAATTGAAAAAGCAAACATGTTACCATTCTCCCATTCCTGGAGAATCTGCCTCCCTCTTTTGCACTGGCCCGATATTTCTCATCTGAACACCTCTATTAGCGATGGCTCAAGGAGAGTTTCATCTCTGAGGATCAATGAGTTTAAGTCCAAGGATGATTATCTTCTTACTGTATGTAGAGTAAAAAAGAACAATTTTCTGCCCACATTAAATATCAGAGGACGTCAGCCCAGCACTTCACATGAAAAACGTGTGTTGTGGGTTTTGGCTGCTGTCTTTGGGTCTGGTCGTCACAGATAAGGCAGGGCTGTGCTTTAAGGAGCATCCCCCGCCTGAGTTTACCCCCCACCCACCCGTGGAGATAGCTTCAGCTTGTAGGAAGCTCCGGGGAGAGATTACTGTTCCGTGTGGCAGGTGCAAGCTGTGGCCCCTATATGGGCAAACATTACAAGAACATATACCTTTGAATCATTTTGCCTGGGGAGACACAAAATGTTTCACAAAAGAAGTGAACATTTAAGACAGTCTTTGCATTTTAGTATGAGGAAAATAATTACATTGTATATATGAGGCCTGAAGGTTGTCTTAAGAACATTTCAGCAAACTTAAAACTAAATGCAGATTTGATGTGATCTATTTTCATCTGGACTTTCTTTTAGGCTTCCCTCCTGGCTCAGCTGGTAAAGAATCCGCCTGCAATGCAGGAGACCTGGGTTTGATCCCTGGGTTGGGAAGATCCCCTGGGAAAGGCTACCCACTCCAGTATCCTAGCCTGGAGAATTCCATGGACTGTTTAGTCCATGGGGTCACAGAGAGTCAGGACACGACTGAGTGACTTTCTCTTTCTTTTGGATGGAGAGAGGCGCACAGCTGTTGGGGGCAGGAATAGTGATGCTGCAGTGGGCGGGGTGTTTGCCTGCTGGGTTCTGTTCCTGTCACACACAGCTCTGCGAGCCTGTGGCCCCTCTTTCTAAGGCACTTACATTTTAATTTGACTTCTAGGCACTGGGCATTTTCAAAGCATTCTCTTAGATAGCTGCTTGTGTTGCCATGGCAATCAGACCCAGTTCTGCCCTCAAGGTGCTTATGAGCAAAAGGAATCAGATCAACATCAAAATGATATAAGGAGCAGACCTATAGTCATTTGAAAGCTTCGTCTTTGATTTTTAAGGTACCAGGGAGTTGCAGAATTAAGAAGCATTTCTTTAACACTCATTAAAAGTAAATTTATAGGGCAAAATGGAAACTGTAAGAGAAATATCTTTATGTCTGTCTATCCACCCATCCATCCATCTACCTATCTATTATCTATATTGATATTCAGCAAATAGGAGCCTTATTTCAAACACTGGAAATTATTCTTAGCACAAGAAATATGCAGCAAACTGGAATTGAAACGGTGGCTGTTTTTGTTCAGTCACTAAGTCGTGTCTGACTCTGCGACCCCATGGACTACAGCATGCCAGACTTCCCTGTCCTTCACTATCTCCCAGAGTTTGCTCAGATTCGGGTCCATTGAGTAGGTGATGCTATCTAACCATCTCATCCTCTGCCACTCCCTTCTCTTTATGCCTTCAATCTTTCCCAGCATCGAGGTCTTTTCAAATGAATTGGCGCTTCGCATAAGGTGGCCAAAGTATTGGAGCTTCAGCTTCAGCATCAGTCCTTCCAGCAAATATTTAGGAATATTCAAACAGTGGGGAGATGTAATATTTTCACTGTGCTGTATTTTGGGGATCAGGCTAACTGAAAAATATATTCCACATGGAAGTTGAGCAGAAGGGAGGGTCCTGTTCTCTTTCTTTTTAAAAGCCATTAATTGATTATAATTTTGCCTTTTAAGTCCGTTGCTCACTAAATTAGTTTTTACATGTTATTCTACTGCTACCTGGAAGTAATTGAAACCCAGGTTGTTTACAGATCTGGAGAAAGCTCACGTAACAGTGAGGCTGGAGGTCGTACTCATGACAGACACAAGCCTGGCTTTCCAAAAATGACTCAGTAACGAGACCCCAAAAGACCCAGAGTAAACAGAGAGACTTCTGATAGTCTTCATGGAGAAGACAAATCCCCACACTCAAAATGAGAAACTGCACCTTGTAGATCGTAGGCTGAATCAAATAAAAAATATGTTTCTGACTTCTGAACTACTGAGACAGAAAGAGTGACTCATGGTGATAAGCATATTAACATAATATTTAAACAAACAAAAAAAGAAACAAGAAAGTTTGGTACCAAATTTAGCCTAGAGCATCTCTGGAGTGTGTGTGTGTGAGGGTGTGTGTGTGTGAAGGGGTGTGTGTGTGTGTGTGTAAGACCCCTGATCTGCAAGATGGCATGAGTCATTAGGTCAGCCAACAGTACCCCTTGCTTTCCTACAAAAGTGTTACCTGGAGAATATGGCTTCCAACTGTAACTCTGACACAGATTCTCTGGGCAACACAGGGCAACTGCCTCTTTCTCCTGCCGCAGCTTCCTCATGGGATAAAGGTTGGTTTCACTGGTTCCCCTTACAATACAATAGTAGAATACTAAAATTGCAAATTAAATAATCTCCTTCTGAGCCAACTACCGTCCAAGTTATTTTTCTTCATCTTAGATTTAATCTCATAGAATTTTAATTTGATGTGTGTGTCAAGGGCTCGGTTATTCAGTGGGAAGACTCCCAAGACCCTGCAGCCAGGCCTTCTGTGCCCACTGCTGGGGTTTTTCCCATCCCAAAAGGATGCCGAGCACAACAGCACAGAAAAGAGGCACCCGGGGAGAAATCAGAAGGAAACCAGGTGTGAGCTTCCAAGACTTCCTTCTCCCTGGAGTCACAGGGAATGAGCTTATTCTCCCAGCAAAGAGCAGTGCTGGATATGAAATGCTGTCTATCAGGAAGCTCATTAAAGACTTGCTACCCACAGTTTTCACCGGGGGGCTCGTCACGTAGGCATGTGCCTGGCATGTCCCCTGATTCCAGACTCCTAGAAGGAAAGCAGATGTTCAGCATAAGCAGTATTTTTACGTTTTAGGCACAGTGAGCCAGTCTTATCCACTGTGGGTGTGGTAACCCTTCGGGAATTCTCCAAGGGTAGCAGCCTCAGACTCTTCTCTGTACAATGCAGCTTCTTCAATGATGGTGCCTTGCCATTTTCGCTCATTTTCTCACTCATTCAACCATCACTTTTCAAATATGCCCAGTACCAAAGGCTGGAAAAACCACATGAATAAGACATACTTTGAGGACTTTATCACCTCCTACCCATATTTCACAGCCTATAGATAGATCTCACCCCGAATTCTTTAATATCCCCAAGCACATTGAGCCAGATTCTTTCTTGGCTCCACTTGAATGTCAATACAGTTTCATTTTATGTTCGGCTATTAGTGATCGCCTGCCTGTTCTCCTCTCTATCTGTTATTTTGGTTCTTTCTAGACTTGAGAAACAGATGGTAAACCTAGTCATTCAGATGTCTTTTGGACCCAAGTGCATTTTCTGGTCTCTTGCTCATTTGTGAAGTTTCATTTCAGCAAAATTGAAGAGACTAACAGGATCATTCATGAAATATTATCAGGCAGTGATGACAATAAATAATACTGTTGATATCACTATCATCAAGTAAAATCAGATGTCATGAATCGAAATTTGCTTGGGCAATGTGCCATAGTATAAGAAAGCAGGATTCAAGATTTCCAAACATAGTTTTTGATTCAGAGTAAGAAAAGTAAAAGTGACGTCACTTCAGTCATGTCCAACTCTTTGTGACCCCATGGACTGTAGCCTGCCAGTTTCCTCCGTCCATGGGATTTTCCAGGCAAGGATACTGGAGTGGGTTGCCATTTCCTTCTCCAGGGGATCTTCCCGACCCAGGGATCGAACCTGGTTCTCCTGCATTGCAGGCAGATTCTTCACCAGGGAGTTCCTTCAGAATAAGAGGTCAGTGTGAAATCAAGACCAAGACCTGAGATAAACATGAATAATGCTGGGCTCTTAATGCTGCATCCTCTTATGTACTGGGTGAGTCCAAGTGGAAGGAGGTCCCTCACTAGCTATGTCTGTGGCAGGAGCTCCAAGCAGAGGCACCATGCTTGTCTGCCCTTTCTGGTTTAACTTCTGGGCAGATGGGGCAGGACAGTAAAACTTTCAGCATCCCAGACTTCTGCTCTTCTCAGCATCCCCATCAGCAGCAGAATCCCCCAGTTCATATGGTTGCATCATTGGCTTCTCCCTCCCCCAGCCTGCTGAGCCTGGCTGACCATTCACACCAGTTAGTTTTAACTACCCTTCACTGTCTCTCCAGATCTTTGGATATTTCTGTCAATCTTTTCCGTGTTGCTGAAAGTGGCTTCCAAGTTTTTCCTAGTTCTTAAGCTGCCCACTCCCAGCCCCTTGTGGGCCTACTCTCTAATGTTCAAAAAATAATATCTTTCACTACATTGTGTCTGAAACCAGCTCTCTCCAGTGACCTCTCCTACCTCAAACATTGGATTCATCATGCTATTTTTTCTGTTTGTTTCCAGTCTACTCCCCGACCAGTGCTGTGGTCATGACCCCCCTGACCTTTCTTGGACCTGTTTCCATCTGTTTTCTCCACTGTGGCCTCTGCCATCAGCTCTTCAGAAATTACTGTATGTCTTATGACACAGGTTCTCAGCTCCCCCAGTTTTAAAGAACACTTTCCTTTGCCAGCTTCCATTCCGTAATGAAGGATAGGGAAACCTGGTGTGTTACGGTCCATGGGGTCGCACAGTGTTGGACACAATTTAGCTACGGAACAACAACAACAATGCTTTCATTCATTCATTTTTCCCTGGAAAATTCGTTAAAAGAATAGTCTATACTCACCATTACTCCTACTGTAGTGATTTTGTCTATGCCCCTTACATTCTACTGAAACTTACCTTGTCAAGGTTCCTCAAGGCTTCCTAATATCTGTCTCTTGGTGCACATTCTCTCTGACCACCTCCTCCACTGGCCGCCCCTCTGCACAGCCACGGGGGACTTTTTCCTGTCTATTTCTTCACCTGTCTATTTCTTCACTTTCTCTTTCCTTGAGTTCACATCTTTTCTTCCCTGCTCAGAAATGTGAATAGACCCCCAAAGTCGGTCCTCACCATCCCCCTTTCTCAATCCTCACTTTCTCCATTTTTCATTTCATCCCTTTGCCAGACTTCATTCATCACTTCTGCAGATCCTGACTTTGGATCTGTCTTCTCTCCTGGGATTGATCAATTCCAATCTCTGCCTGCTCCCTTCCTGCCACTTCCAGCAGAGCATAACTAACATAGAACTAAACTTTCCCCCAAACATGAGTGAATTTGCCTTTACATTACTCTTTGATTTTGATAATAACTATTAGTTTCCAAACAGTCACTCCCTTGGTGGCTTAAAATAACAGGAATTTGCTCTGTCACAGTTTAGCAAGCCGGAAATCCAAGGTCAAGGTGTCAGGAAGTCCATGCTCCCTCTGAGAAACCTAGGGGAGAAGTTGGTCCATGTGTCTCCTCCAGGTTTGGTGCTTCCAGTTGTCCTTGGCGTTCCTTAGCTGGTGGACACACACTCCAGGCTCTGTCTCGGTCATCACTTGGCTGTCTTCCTATGTGTGTGACTCTGTGTCTCTTCTCTGTTTGTAAGGACACCAGTTATGCTGACTTAAGGGCCCACCTACTCCAGTATGACCGCATTTTGAAAATTTCCATCTGCAGTGACCCTATTTCCAAATGAGGTTTCATTTTGAGCTCCCAGGAAGGGTGTGGATTTGGGGAGAACACTGTTTGACCCAAAATATTAACACATCCTTTTAATTTTTTTTACTCTCTCTCTCCTATTTTACATCTTTCTATTTCCTGCTTGACCCATAATAGACAACTGATAAATACTTATTGAAGAGGATCCTTAAACAAATTTTTTTTTAAAGGAAGGAAGCAAAATTCAGAAAGCCTCAGTGGTATGGCTAGAGGTGCCAGCACCCAGCAGTTCCTGGGCTGCCCCCAGCCCCGCCCCAGCTGAGTCAGAACGCCAGCTGGCAGCTGCCCCCTTCCCCCAGCTGCCTCTCCTTCAGCTTTGAGGAGCTCACACTCACAGTCACGCTGGGCTGGGGGCCAGGATGGGACAGAATTAAGGTGGTCCTGCACCAAGACACCAGGGCTCGAGGGAAACTGCTTGAATTGCATTTTCAGATCATGCTATGGACAAAATTGTGCCCCTCACACCCAAATGCAAAAGTTCTAATCTCCATGTGTCTGTATCTGGAAATGGGGCCTGTAGATGGTAAGTAAGGTTTGATGAGGTTGTAAGGGTTGGGCCTTAATCCCTTAGGACTGTGGCTGTGTAAGAGAAGAGACCTGTGAGTCTACGGTGAGAAAGGAAAAGATCTCACCAGACCCTGACCTTGCTGGGACCCTGGTCTTGGACTTCCAGCCTCCAGAATTATGAGAAATAGACATATGCTGGTTAAGCCACTGAGTCTATGGTGTTCTGTTATGGCAGCCCAAGCTAACCCAGATAATATGCACATAAACTCACTTTCTGAATTTAATTCTGCAATTCTTGAGCTCCACATGTTACTGTGCTTCCCTACTCAATTTTTTTGGGTTGTGTGATACTGCATAGGGCTTCCCCTGTGGCTCAGTGGTAAAAAATCTGCCTGCTAGGGCAGGAGACACAAGAGACATGGATTCGATTCCTGGGTGGGGAAGATTCCCTGTAATAGGAAATGGCAACTCACTTCAGTATTCTTGCCTGAGAATTCCATGGACAGAGGAGCCTGGCAGGCTACAGTCTATGGGCTTGCAGTGAGTTGGATACGAGTGAGTATTCTTAGGATACTGTATAACATGTATGTAATACCATATTACACATATGAAGCAATCTGATGATGCAGTGAACACTCCTATTTTCAATGAATGATACAATTTTCAGGTGCAGTGGATTATTTGACATCTGAGTCCCATGTTTCTCTTCTCTAAAGGAAATTGAGTCCTTTATTAATAGAAAAATGAAGAATACAATGCCCCCTAATCCATAGGGGATACAATCCAAGACCTCCAGTGGATGCCTGAAACTGTGGAGCATACCAAGCCCTATATATGCTGTATTTTTCCTATTCATAGCTACTTTTGATAAAGTTTAACTGATAAATTGGCACAGTAAGAGAACATCTGAATTGCCAGCATACTATTCTTGCTTTGGGGCCTTTATTAAGCAAAATAAAGTTTATTAGAACCAAGAGGGCTCCTAAGTGGCAGAGCAGTGTGTAGTTTATTCCATGTGGTTATGCTGGACAGAGGGCTGAGTCACGTCCCATATGGGATGGAGCAGGTGGGGCAGAATTTCACCATGCTACTGAGAACAGTGCACAATTGAAAAGTTAAGAATTATTTATTTCTGAAATTTTCCACTTAGTGTTTTTGGACTGCAGTTGACAGCGGGTAACTGAAACCTTAGAAAGCCAAACCGTGCATAAGTGGGGTTGATTCTAAACCTCCCAAATGACTAGCGGTCTGAAAATTTACATGCAATAAAATCTTTTTTCCGTAAATACCCCAAACTCCAAAGTCAGTTCCAAGGTAACTGTAGTTTCATTGGATGAACTTAGAAGTGAAGCATCTACAACTAAGCCGTATTTGGACAACTGCATTGACTGTGCTGTGTCCATGTGTTGGGAAGTAGAGAGAATATTTACAAAATATTTCAGGCTGTTTAGTTCCTGGAATATTGTGAGGATGCCTAGTATTGCCCATTCAGAACTGGGCTGTATAAAGATTGTGGCAGAGTTGGTAAAGAATCCATCTGCCATTGCAGGAGATGTGGGTTCGATCTCTGGGTCAGGACGATCCCCTAGAGTAGGAAATGACAGTATTCTGGCCTGGGAAATCCCATGGACAGAGGAGCCTGGTGGGCTAGAGAGTCTGACAGGACTGAGCAACTGAGTGCGCTCACGCGCACACACACACACATGCATGCACGCACACACACACACACACACACACACACACACAGACTGAAAATCCTCAGCGTGCATTGCTATGCAGGAGGGCATAGCTGTGATGTTCTTTTCAGAGAAGCTGAGAAGCACACACAGTAAATAAGGAAATATGAACTTCCTAACATCTCCCAATAGGGCCACACGCTCTTCCAGAAAGTATCAGGCTTCTGTTCGCCTTCCATTTTGCAGAGTCTGCGTGAGGGCTTGAGTTTAAACTCAGAGAGACCAGGCTTTGAGTCTCAGTTTCACAGCTGTGAGAGCTTCATTAATTGCCTCTCTGTGGAACTGAACATAGTGTTTTTATAAAGACTGGAAATGCCAGGAAGGGTGTTCCATGAATTATACATTTTTAGCCAGTTCTCACGCTCTGGTTCTGCACTTGGCTCTCTTGTCAGAGGTTGCAAGGATGGAGTCTGAAGCCATCAGCCACATTCAGGTTTCAGATCCACCCTGGACCAAGCTGTGACCTTGGGTTTATCACACAGTCTTTCTATGTCTCAACTTACACAATCATAACATGGGAACAACAAAAAATTGTTGTAACATTTCAATGATTTAATACATGTAACGTGCTTAGAACAGTGTTTGACACAAACTTTGGCATTATTACAGTTGTCATTATTATCTCCTGTCTATCTAAAGTGTTCCTGCTGCAGAAACTGGGTGGTCAGAACCCATGCCATAGTCCAAGACAAATAAGACATTCCTTACATGGAGCTTGTTAGGGATGAGAACAGAAGTATTTAAGAAGAGTTGTTAAAATACAAGGTATCCTGAAGAAAAAGAAAAGTGAAAATGTTAGTTGTTCAGTGAACTGTAGCCCTCCAGGCTCCTCTCTCCATGGGGTTTCCCAGGCAAGAATACTGGAGTGGGGTGTCATTCCCTTCCCAACCCACAGATCAAATCCAGATCTCCTGCATTGCAGGCAGATTCTTCCCCATCTGAGCCACCAGGGAATCCTGAAGACGTGGGTTAATGATGTGAAATCTTCCAAATTCAAAGCATTAGAGTGCTACCGAGTAATCACATTGGATTTTATCAAAATAAACAACTCTTTATTAAATGTTTTCTTAAACATAAGTTTGATGACATAAAATGAGCAACAGGCTAGAATGAAATGATCCTATTTTTTCCCTATCCATCGTAGATAAATCAGAATATATGCTTATAGGAAGGGTTTGGAGTTAGATTAAAACATTTGGGTTATTAAATAGCTAACAATGTAACTCAGGTTCTATCTGATGACTTCACAACTTCCTCATAGGTCAGTATTCTCATCAGCCCCCTTTACAGGTGAAGAAGCTGAGGCACAAGGATTTCAGTAATCTGTACAAGATCCTACATTGCAGTTCTCTCTCTCTAAAAGATAGAGGTTTTGCATTAAAAGAAACTTTCTTTCAGCCCACAGTCCGTAAATGCGTAATAGTCAACACAAACTGTCAACAGCTTGACACACAACTTTAGCAGCCTTAGCTTGAGAGCAGGAGCTTGTGTAAGCAAGTGAAACATGTTCAGATATGGTATGATCCAAACCAGGCTTAGCTTTCTGGACATTTAATCTATTCAGAGCATTTTATTGCAGTTTGAGGACAATAAGCCTAGTGTTCTTTTTTGAAATAGTATTACACATCTAAAGAAAGATCAAAATAGATGAAATTGGCTAGGATAAAAATAATTTTCTTAATTTCAATTTTATTTAGAACTGGCCTGGGACTTCCTTCATGGTCCAGTGGTTAAGAACTGCACCTTCCAATATGGGGGTGTGGGTTTGATCCCTGGTGGGAGAGCTAAGATGCCACAAGCCTCCTGGCCAAAAAACCAAAACATAAAAGCAGAAACAATATTGTAACAAATTCAATAAAGACTTTAAAATGGTCCACATCATAAAAAGGAAAGCATTTGAGTCAGTTTTAATGAGGTGGATGAACCTAGAACCTATTATACAGAGTGAAGTAAGTCAGAAAGAAAGAGATAAACATATTCTAACACATATATATGGAATCTAGAAAAATGGTACTGAAGAATTTATTTACAGGGCAATAGTAGAGAAACAAACATAGAGAATAGACTTATGGACATGGGGAGAGGGGAGGAGAGGGTGAGATGTATCATGGAAACTTACATTACCATGTTTAAAATAGATAGCCAATGGGAATTTGCTGTATGTCTCAGGAAACTCACACAGGGGCTCTGTATCAACCTAGAAGGGTGGGATGGGAGGGAGACGGGAGGCAGGTTCAAAAGGGAGGGGATATTTGTATACCTATGGCTGATTCATGTTGAGGTTTGACAGAAAACAACAAAATTCTGTAAAGCAATTATCCTTCAATAAATAATTAATTAATTAAAATTAATTAATTAAAATTTATTTATTAAAATGAATAAATAAATTAGCCCTTCCCATTGACTTAAGTGTTGTGTTACGATGCCTGATACGTGTTGTTGTTGTTTAGTCTCTAAGTCGTGTATGACTCTTTGGGACCCAATGGACTGTAGCCCACCAGGCTCCTCTGTCCATGGGATTTCCCAGGTAAGAATGCATAGCCATCTCCTTCTCCAGGGGATCTTCCTGACCCAGGGATCGAACATTCATCTCATGCATCGGCTGAAAGATTCTTTGTCACTGAGACACCAGGGAAGCCTGCCTGTTAAACAGTAGGGTTTTAATAAATATTTGTTGAGTGAAGGTCAGATGAGCAACTTTTCCATCAAAGTCGTGGTGCTATTTCCTTTTGAATTATTCTTAATGCTTTATGGAGAGATCTTACTTTCCTATACATTATTTTCTTCTTCTGCTAAGAACAACCTTATATCAACCTCTTCACCCAGTGGGGAGTGTCTGGGCAGGCACATCACAGGTAACCCTGGAGTTCTCAGCTCACTTCCCCACATAGATATCCAAATCCCCAATATTTAGTAGTCCCAAAGCAAAAGCTGTCTCCTTTTATTTTCATGAAATGATTCTATTTTTGTAACAGTCTTACAATTTTATACTGCAGTATCTCCTGGAGAAGGGCATGGCAACCCACTCCAGTATTCTTGCCAGGAAAATCCCATGGACAGAGGAGCCTGGCAGGCTACAGTCCATGGGGTTGCAACGAGTTGGACACGACTGAAGCGACTTTAGTCGTTTCTGTTAGCACACATCTGTTAAAATATAGCACGGAATAAGGCGAGGGTGGGATGTTCAGAGAGAACAGCATCGAAACACGTATATTATCAAGGGTGAAACAGATCACCAGCCCAGGTTGGATGCATGAGACAAGTGCTCGGGGCTGGTGCACTGGGAAGACCCAGAGGAATCGGGTGGGGAGGGAGGTGGGAGGGGGGATCAGGATGGGGAATACATGTAAATCCATGGCTGATTCATGTCAATGTATGGCAAAAACCACTACAATATTGTAAAGTAATTAGCCTCCAACTAATAAAAATAAATGGAAAAAAATATAGCATGGAATAAGTCAATAAAAATCCTTATTTCAAGATATTTATAGGTGTTTTATAGCATTGCTTGATGCACTGGGTCCACAGCCAAGTCATTGTTCCTGAGACGTCACCTTTTTTTTTGTTCATCTGAAGAGTGCACACACTGGTGTGCACAGAGTGTCAGCCCTGTGTGACTGTTGTGTGTGGATGTACCTGTTTCAAATAGGTATCAGTGTGCTCCATGAATTTATGATGCTGCCCCCAAAACTGTAGAATTTCTGAGTGGAAGAGTTTCAGTATCTTTCTGACCTGGGCAGTGGAGCCCTGGAAAGGTCACATGGTGAGCAGCAGGAACGGTGGTCCTTAGCCAGGGGGCCCCCACATGAGCCTGGACAAGGATGTGAATGCTGCCTGGACCATCCTTCCAGATCCATCACAGGATCAGGTTTCTCATCTGAAAATGATGTGTTGGAAGAGGAAAGAGTCATCTGGGCAGCTAGTGGCAAAGAGAGGGCTCAAACCTGGGATTTTGGGTGACTCTTTTGACACAAATGATTTTAAATTCCTTCATTGCTGTCATTTAAGCATTGCATAAGCATATGCATGAGATATTGCTTTTAAAGTTGCCATTTTTAAAAAATTGTATGACCCATTTAAAAAGGGCACAGATGAGATAGAGGCACATGGAAATAACTTACTTAAAGTGAAGAGGTTTACCTTGTTGAAAAACAAGCAAAGACTAATGGGGCACTTTGAATTATTGATTTAAAAGAAATTCATGGAAAACTGTATGACTCAAAATGAATCATTTTGAAATAGACCTAAAATTCTGAGTTTCTAAGTTTTGTTTCAGTAGCAAATATTTAAAATGCATTTTGCATTTTGATGCAAATAATATGTTGTATATCTGAGAAAGTTTACTGGTGGTTTCAGAAAAGAAAAACCATATATATATACATATATATGTATGTATATATTCTATTAAGGAATATACATGTATATTCCTTAATAGAAATATCCTTAGACCAATGTTTCTTGACTTTTTTTTTTGGATCAGGGATGTGCTAAGGAGATAATGAAAACTACAGAATAGTGGAGCCACAGAAAAACACATTAGCACCCAAATCTTCATTAATTCCAGGCCTTTTTCCCTTCCCTTCAACCTCACCACCCACTTGCAGCCTCTCAACCCCATCCTCCTCCCCATGACCCAGATTAACTAGGCATTCATACCACCTGCAATAGAGATGTTAGGTAGCCTCTTTTTCTGTCTCTCTCCCCACCCCTCTCTTTTTGAATTCAGTTTTATATGGAAAACTGCAGCCTCCCTCTTTGTCTGATGTCTTATTTGTCCTTGCTCCTTTGGTTCCATCTGTTACGCGTACATTTTTCCCCCTTCTGTGCCCTTTGCATTGTACCAGTAACTTTCACTGCAATTGTTCTTGTACCAGGAAAAGCAAGGGGTTTTTATAAGAAGCCTTCATCAAGTCATTTTCAAACTGCAGATGATATTAAGAGAGAAAGGCCATACTGAGTACCCCCCTCACCCTAATTAGATGGTGAAATTTTTAGTTCTTGGCACTGTTATCTGTTCAAATTGAAACCCTATCATTGCCGAAGCCAAATGAACTTGAAACTGCAGAGGGCCATTCCCCAAAAGGGAAGGCAGCCAGACGCCAGCCCTCCGTGGGGAGCCAGAGCACACGCCGTCTACATACACGTGACATGATTCCACAGCTCCCATCTCCGAGTTAAATCATTTGCTTGAAGAAAAAAATAATCCTAGGATTCAGGAACTTTAAAAAATGGTCTGTATGACAAGTTACTCCATGAATAACCAATGTTGAAGAAAAGTATATTTCAGGCTTCCCTCCTCCCCGTGTGCTCAGTCGTATCTGACTCTGTGATGCTGTGGGCTGTAGCCCGCCATGTTTCTCTGTCCATGGAATTCCCCAGGCAAGAATACTGGAGTGGGTTGCCATTTCCTCCTCCATGTGACAAGTTACTCCATGAATAACCAAATGTTGAAGAAAAGCATATTTCAGGCTTCCGAGTAATTTTAAAATGATTCACAGAGTTCATTCAGGGTTCATAAACTGTACATTATTTTCTGTGAGTCTGTGTCCCAGTCATTCCCTCTTCTGTTGAATTCTACTCGACCTATTGTCATTAAATGAAAAGACATACGAATGTATGTTTCAATCACTTCCTCTTCTGCAGAATTCTAACCTTCCCATCACTCAATGAGGGACATATAAGCATTCCGTTATTGGTCAAGCCTTCAGTGATTCCGCGGTGAGTGGTTTCCATGGAACTCTGAGTCAGTTTTAGATGTGAGACATAGAACCTCTGGTTTCTTTGAGGTCTGATGCACACTCTTCATTGGACTCCTTACATGATTTATTCATGTCTTGAACATGTGAATCCAGGTTTATTTCCCCGAATCTCTTGCTCTTATTTACTGGGTTTGATTTGTTGGGAAAAAAAAAGATGAATACATATACTCTGGCTTCTCTGCAAATCGTATAAATCTTTCACATTTTACAAAAGGCAAATAAATATATCTATGTTCCTCTCTTCCTTTATCAAAATTACCAAATGTTTATAAATACCTTTGACTTCTATTGAAATTTTAAAAAGTTGTAGATAGTAAGTTCATGCATCATTATTAATCTTTTAAAGAAAAATAATGAAACTGAAAAACTAATTTCATGTATTTAAAATATACACTGATTGCACATTCATCACTAATCTCAAATCTTATTATCTATTTTCTGTACATGGGGAAAAAATATATCCAAAGTTGCTTTTGTTTTAGGATCTGTTAATAAGATTAAGCTGGACTTCCCAGGTGGTGCAGTGGTAAAGAATCCACCTGCCAATGCAGGAGACACAAGAGATTTGATCCCTGGGTTTGGTCCCTGAGTAAAGGCGATCCCTTGGAGGAGGAAATGGCTACCCATTCCAGTATTCTTGCCTGGAGAATCCCATGGACAGAGGGCTACAGTCCACGGGGTTGCAGACAGTTGGAGATGACTTAGCAGCTAGGCGTGAGCACAGGCAGACCACGAAGATTAAGCTACATTTTATTAATAGTGGCTATTGATTTATAGGTCTTTTATATATGCCCTTTTGAAATAGCTATCCCAGGTGATAATAGGAGAACAGGAAGGCCTATAGCCATGTGACTGAGGATATTTCTGTTTTGAATGGTCTATTACATTGAGATAGAATGAGTGTCCAGTATTTTAAACCCCATGAGTAACAGCAGAGGTATTAAAGGTAATGAGATTCAGAGCCTACATAAAGCTTCGGTAAAATTCTTTGTGCATTTACATATTTACAGGTTATTACATAGGATCCCAAATCCAGTTTTGCAGAGAAATTTGTTTATTAATAACTATTCTATGAAGCCAGAATTTAAAGAATAATGGGAAAAAAGAGCAATTTAGAGTGCACTTTTCCCTTTAATTTAAATTTGGGGTTTTTACCTTTAGTCTCAAATCCTTTTTAAAAAGAATTAGGTGGGACAGAAACTATAAATTAGGGACAGCTATCTGACCTTGGTTGTAGAAGTGAAGTCATTGAAGTTGGGGTCCTATAAGAGGAACTGCATGCACATCGGACAGAAATGAAGGAAAACTAGAGGGAGAAAGGGAAAGCAAGTAGGCCACGTGTGTACACTTCATTTTCTGCACCCATATTCTCTCTGACGACTGCATGATTTATTCAAAGATTTATTGATTTTCTTCTCTGCTCTAGCCTGCTGACCTGCTTTTGCTGACAGGTTTGTGTGCCCCAAACAAATCTGATAGTCATGAGTATGCTATCGTATGAGTCCCCGTGGTTTGCAGCAAATATTTTATATCTAGTCCTTATCAGCAGTAAGTGAACACAAGAAGAGAGCCATTGACACACCTTCCTTTCATGTGCTGTGAAAGGAATTCAGAGATGGCAACCTGGAACAAATGTGAATTTGTGTGTGTGTATTTATGTATGTATAAATGTTAGAGTGGAAGTTGTGGCTTTTTTTACTCTTAGTACCAGACATTAAGTGATACTTAGTTCTGTAAAAATGCCCTATGAGATCTGTGATTTGCTTCAGGTTAATTCAGTGCGTGGGAGTGGTGTTCAGCAGGACTTGACCATTGTTGAAATAGATGATGGATACAAGCAGGTTCCTTATACTTATTTTTGTATTTTGTGTATGTTTAAAATATTCTATAAGGAAACACTGAAGAATGCACACCTGCATAACAAACCATGATCATTTTTTATTTGAACCTTCAGAGCACATGGTTCAACACTAGCGATTGGCACATCAAGCCAGGAGTAGGCAGATTATGAATGTCATAGATTAAAAATTAATGCTATATTAAGTGAAGTGTTGTTTTCCTGCTGGTTATGAGCTCTGAAATTCTGGTACAAGACTAGAGCCATGAAAAATGTCTTTTAAATCAGTGATGCTTCTCCAAGTTGAGGGTATTCCCTCTCAGTTAATAAAATGGAATATTTTCAACCAGCATTTTTCAAGCTGGATCCGTGGCGGGGCTAAGAGAACAGGGAAAAGGTCATGTTGGTTCTGGGTTCGAAATTTTTAGAAAGTAATGTATTAAACAGTAGCAACACAGTTATTTGCTTTGGAACCAATGCAATGCAATGCATGAGGGCTCAGTTGTGTCCGACTCTTTGCGACTTCGTGGACGGTAGCCCACCAGGCTCCCCTGTCCGTGGAATTTTTCAGGCAGGAATACTGGAGTGGGTTGCCATTTCCTCCTCCAGGGGATCTTCCCTACTCGGGGATCAAAGCCACAACTCTTGTGTCTCCTGCACTGCAGGTGGATTCTTTACCATTGAGCCACCTGGGATGCCCATTTTGGAACCATGTACCATAAATTCTAAGAGATCATGTCAATTGTTATTTTACTAACTTTTTTATTTTCTTAGATAGCCCACGATACTCCTTCGGATACAACTTGGGAAACACTGCTTTAGAATTTTAGGCAACTAAGTTCAGTTCAGTCGCTCAGCCGTGTCCAACTCTTTGCGACCCCATGGACAACAGCACGCCAGGCCTCCCTGTCCATCACCAACTCCTGGAGCTTGCTCAAACTCATGTCCTTTGAGTCGGTGATGCCATCTAATCATTTCATCCTCTGTCATCTCCTTCCTCTCCTGCCTTCAATCTTTCCCAGCATTAGAGTCTTTTCCAGTGAGTCAGTTCTTCACATCAGGTAGCCAATGTATTGGAGCTTCAGCTTCAGCATCTGTCCTTCCAATGAATATTCAGGACTGATCTCCTTTAGGATGGACTGGTTTGATCTCCTTGCAGTCCATGGGACTCTCAAGAGTCTTCTCCAACACCACAGTTCAAAAGTATAAATTCTTTGGTGCTCAGCTTTCTTTGTGGTCTGACTCTCATATCCATACATGACTACTGGAAAAACCATAGCTTTGACTAGATGGACCTTTGTTGGCAAAGTAATATCTCTGCTTTTAAATATGCTATCTAGATTTGTCATAGCTTTTCTTCCAAGGAGCAAGTGTTTTTTAATTTCATGGCTGCAGTCACCATCTGCAGTGATTTTGGAGCTCAAAATATAAAGTCTGTCACTGTTTCCATTGTTTCCCCATCTATTTGCCATGAAGTGATGGGACCAAATGCCATGCTCTCCGTTTTTTGAATGTTGAGTTTTAAGCCAGTTTTTTCACTCTCCTCTTTCACTTTCATCAAGAGACTCTTCAGTTCCTCTTCGCTTTCTGCCCTAAGGGTGGTGTCATCTGCATGTCTGAGGTTATTGATATTTCTCCCAGCAATCTTGATTCCAGCTTGTGCTTCATCCAGCCCAGCATTTCACATGATGTACTCTGCATCTAAGTTAAATAAGCAGGGTCATAATATACAGCCTTGACAGACTCCTTTCCCAATTTGGAACCAGTCTGCTGTTATGTCTGGTTCTAACTGTTGCTTCTTGACCTGCATACAGATTTCTCAGGAGGCCGGTAATGTGGTCTGGCATTCCCCGCTCTTTTAGAGTTTTCCATGGTTTGTTGTGATCCACACAGTCAAAGGCTTTGGTATAGTCAATAAAGCAAAAGTAGATCTTTTTCTGGAACTCTCTTATTTTTCTATGATCCAACGGATTTTTGCAATTTGATCTCTGGTTCCTCTGTCTTTTCTAAATCTAGCTTGAACATCTGGAAGTTCTAGGTTCATGTACTGTTGAAGCCTCGCTTGGAGAATTTTGAGTATTACTTTGCTAGGATGTGAGATGAGTGCAATTGTGCGCTAGTTTGAATATTCATAAGCAACTAAAAGTTATTTATATAACAGTAGCATTTTAAAGCCTTATTTTATGTTCAGTGACTGAAGATTAAGCATGAACTCAATGTTTTCATAGGAAGAAACATCACTTAGGAGTGAAACAAATCTGAAAATTCTACTTTTCTAGAATCTAATTTATAGGTCTTTGGGGTTTTATTAGATTCAGATTCTGTTTTGTACCTTTCTGGGCATCATTTTTATTGTTATGACTGTACAACAAGATACCAGCTTGGTGACTCCAGAATGGCCAAGAATAGAGTGAGCAGGAAAGGGTATACAGTTAGGCTAAGCAAAAGGGAACCTGTCATGTGTGGGCACTCAGGGGGCAAAGACTCCTTAGAGGGTTGAGCTTGAAGAGAAAGGGCTGGGATGTGGGAAAGGTCAGTAAGTGGAAGGACCTGCTCAGACCAGTAAGGGAGTATGCAGGGATAACGGAAAACTGTGGAATCATGGGACGATGTGACCATGGTTACTGTAGAGAGAACAGTGATGCATGGAGGACCAAACAGATCATTGAATGAGTAATTACAAGACACACTGGAGACTTGACCACAGCAGTAGATATGGGGAGAAAGGAACGAGGACAGATTTAGGAAATATTTTCGGATGATTTGGTACACTGCGTAAACCGGATGTGAGCAGTGAAAGAATGACGAGCACCAGTGATGACTCGGGTTTTTGCCTTAAGGAATTTAGTCAATAGTGGTTAACTGGTGGCAGAACATTATTATTTAATCTTATTAATCAGAAGTTTATCAGAAATAGCTTTAACAATAGGACAAACCCTTAGGAAGTCTCTTCTTGGCGGGCATGAGAAAGGAGTGCTTTTAGTCTAGTAACCTCACTAAAATTATTTCTGAAGCTGGCTTTGTACAGACATTCACAGGACACTCAAGTACTGCCTCTGATCTTCACTCACAGTGCTTATTTGTTCTCTTTCACCGTGGGCTTGATCTGACTTCCTTTGACTCTTCCTCACCACTGGCCTCAGTACATTGTCTTGACTGATTTCAGGTTAGTCAAGAAAAAGTGAGCGTTTGAGATAGGAAGGGAGATGGGGGCCTCTCTTCTCAGTTGCCCCACCCTGAAAAGTCTGGATGCAACAGCTGACAAGTTACTGTTCACTGTTTCATTTGCTTCATTGCTTTAAGCTGAATGTAGTGACGCTGGGGGATTATTGGCTCAGTTAATGAAGAATCCTCCTGCATTGCAGGAGACCCTGGAGACCCTTTCTGCTCTTTTGTCTGAATGTGGTTTCTCAAAGGGCTGTCTTCTGATCTCTGTACTCTTCTGTGTTCAATTTCCAAGGAACTTTCAGATCATCTAACTTTAATTCATCTTTAAAAGTTTGAAGTAGTTTTTTTTTTTCACCCATAGTCATCCCCTTCCTTATTCCTGTTTAGTGAGTGGAGACTTGCTTCTTAATCCCCGCAGCTACTTTTGTTAGCCTTTTCTTCTTTAGAAGAAACTCTTAACCTCTCCTTATAAGTTTCACAATTTCCAAACTTTGGGTCATTTTCTTTGCTCACTTTGATCTCCCTCCAAATATTCCTCCATTAAAAACAGTGCATACATTTTCTTCTAAAATCAAGCAGTGAGGAAAATGAACTTTTATCTCTTCAGGAAAGTAAATGTGGTGAAAGGCTATAATTGAGTTTCTTTGGAGAAACCATGTGGTCAATTTTCTAATTAGAACATATATATTAATCCTTTTCAACCTGTTTCACACTTCTGCATTGCGGAGTAATGTTTTTAGATTCTTCTTATTTCTACTTTCAAATCAGGATGCATTTTCTCCATTTTTAATGGAATGGCAGTGTTGCTTGATGAAGTCTGCTAATCTCTTTTGTGCAAGTTACATGAAAAAATATATATTTGACTTGTTTCCATTTGTTCTCACTCTTGTTTTGAGTAGGAATGCTCTGTTGTCTTTGCAAAGGTAACTGGAGACTAATTTTTAAAAATGAATTGTTGAAGGGATATTTGTACACCCATGTTCGTAGCAGCATTATTCGCAGCAGCCAAGGTGGGAAGCAATCCAATGTCCACCAACAGAGGACTGAATAAACAAAATGTGCCATACACGTGCAAGAGAATATTATTCAGGCTTAAAGGTGAAAAAAAAAAAAGAAAGAAATTCTAACACATGCAACATGGGTTAACTTTGAGGACATTGTGCTGAGTGAAATAAGCCAGTCACCAAAAGATAAATACTGTATGATTCCACTTATGTGAGGTACCCAGTGTAGTCATAGACACACAAATTATAATGGAGGGTGTCAGGGACTTGGGTAAGGTGAGAAAAGGGGTTTAATTGATACAGAGTTTCAGTTTTGCAAGAAGAAAAACTTCTGGAGTTTGGATGTACGATACTGGGAATATACTTAAAATCGCTGAACCCTACTCTTAAAAATAGTTAAGATGGTTGAGTTTTATATAATATGTGAAAGTGTTAGCCGCTCAGTCATGTCTGACTCTTTGCGACCCCTTGGACTGTAGCCCGCTAGGCTCCTCTGTCCATGGGATTTCCCAGGCAAGAATGCTGGAGTGGGTTGCCATTCCCTTCTCCTGGGGATCTTCCTGAATCAGGGATCAGACCCAGGTCTCCTACTTTGCAGGCAGATTCTGTACCATCTGAGCCACTATATATTTAAACACAAACATTCAAAAAGTAAATTATTGCACCTTTTCCCTTTAAATAACTTCATGAGAAAGATGATTTTGTTCATAAAGACCTAGATGAGCTGTCTTTAAATAGTATTACATGTGTAACATCATATTTTACAAACAGTTTCGAAATTCATCTTAAGAATTACATTTTCCCTCAGTTAAGTTCAGTTCAGTTGCTCAGTCGTGTTCGACTCTTTGCGACCCCATGAATCACAGCACGCCAGGCCTCCCTGTCCATCACCAACTCCCGTAGTTTACTCAAACTCATGCCCATCGAGCCGGTGATGCCATCTAGCCATCTCATCCTCTGTCGTCCCCTTCTCTTCCTGCCCCCAATCCCTCCCAGCATCAGGGTCTTTTCCAATGAATCAACTCTTCGCATGAGGTGGCCAAAGTATTGGAGTTTCAGCTTCAGCATCAGTCCTTCCAATGAACACCCAGGGCTGATCTCTTTTAGGATGGACTGGTTGGATCTCCTTGCAGTCCAAGGGACTCTCAAGAGTCTTCTACAACACCACCGTTCAAAAGCATCAATTCTTTGGCACTCAGCTTTCTTTTTAGTCCAACTCTCACATCCATACACGACCACTGGAAAAACCGTAGCCTTGACCAGATGGAACTTTGTTGGCAAAGTAATGTCTCTGCTTTTTAATATGCTGTCTAGATTGGTCATAACTTTCCTTCCAAGGAGTAAGTGTCTTTTAATTTCATTGCTGCAATCACCATCTGCAGTGATTTTAGAGCTCAAAAAAATAAAGTCTGACACTGTTTCCACTGTCTCCCCATCTATTTCCCATGAAGTGATGGGACCAGATGCCATGATCTTAGTTTTCTGAATGTTGAGCTTTAAGCCAGTATTTTTTAAAAGAATATAATTGGAGATATTGAATCTGGATTCAAAAAAATTATTGCCATAAGTAGATTTGAAAATTGTAATACCATTTGGGGAAAATATGATGGTAATTTTACTAGTCTTTATTTTCTTTAACACTATGGTTGGCTGAATGATACATAAAAGGTACACAAACGACAAGAAAGCAAGGGTTTGGATCTGTTCTGTTAATGTCTAGAATAGTATATCTAGAATAGTCACTGGGGCATAGTATAAGCTCAGTGCACATGTGTTTATTGAGAGCACATCCAGGGTATCTCTGTACTAAATGTCACTTGAGCATGTGGTCTGTAGAATCATGGATTCCTCAACCAGGCACATGGCACTTCTAGATACTAGGACCCTTCCTTTTGTTCATTTATCACATAATTACTCACCAGTGAGCTTTTAGTTGCTAAGCATTTTGTATTTCAAAGTAAATAATTTAAGCAGATCACAGATGAAAATGCTCTAAAACATAGAGTTAGAAAAACTGGTCCATTGTCTCAATATAAATAAGTAACAATGCTGACCTTAGTTCTGGACACTAAGTTTGTTGCTAATTTAGCTACTGAGTTGTGTCTGAATCTTTGGGATCCCATGGACTGTAGACTGCCAGGCTCCTCTGTCCAGGCAGGAATACTGGAGTGGGTTGCCATTCTCTCTTCCAGGGGATCTTCCTGACCCAGGGATCGAACCTGTGTCTCCTGCATTGGCAGGCGGATTCTTTATCACTGAGCTACCAGGGAAGTCCAGACACTAAATTAGGCAATACTTATTTAATACTGCCTAATAAATAAGTTTGTGCAGCACCTACTCTGCACAAACCCTGTCTGCAACATCGCCTCATCTTAGCCCCAAATTTTGTCCTGTAATTTTACTTTTTTCTCATCACTGCCTTTTGGTAGGATTATCATAGAAAAAGGAAGTAGGGTCCTTTGGTCTCTCTGAGTGGTTTGGAGGAAGCTGTATCTTACATTCAAGTTGCTATACAGGTGCTAGTTTCTGAAAGTGATGTGACAGGCAGTCCTCTGTAACACAGCCTACTAATTCAACTGATGAAGTTTTATCTTCTAATCTCCCATAACAGTGTTCCTTAAGCCAGGTGAATGCGAATCACCCAGGGAGGGTCCAGTTAAAATAGATTCTGATTCGGGAGTTCAGGATGGGGTCTGAGACTCAGCATTTCTGATAGGCTCGCAGGTAATACCAGATCTGCTGGTCCAAGGGCTTCACGGTGGCTGCACGGCTGTAGGTTCTCGGTCCTGGCATGCACAGTTGGAGGTTCTCAGCCCTGACTGTACCTGGTAAACACCTGGGTAGATTTTTGTAAACACCGATGCCTTGTTTTTTGAAGTTCACTTTACTTGGTCTGGGCATTCATGTTTTTAAAAGCTCTCAAATTAGTTTAGTGTTCTTCAGGTACGGAAGACCACTGCCCTGGACAGACATGACTGGCTATTGTCTGTAACCATGACACTGAATCCACTGATGGGATTTAGTGCTTCTAGTGTCTTATAGCCCAGAGAAGGCAATGGCACCCCACTCCAGTACTCTAGCCTGGGAAATTCCATGGACGGAGGAGCCTCGTAGGCTGCAGTCCATGGGGTCACAGAGAGTTGGACACGACTGAGTGACTTCACTTTCCCTTTTCATTTTCATGCATTGGAGAAGGAAATGGCAACCCACTCCAGTATTCTTGCCTGGAGAATCCCAGGGACGGAGGAGCCTGGTGGGCTGCTGTCTATGGGGTCGCACAGACTCGGACATGACTGAAGCGACTTAGCAGCAGCAGTGTCTTATAGAGAGACTTTCCTGGTGGCTCCGCAGTAAAGAATCCGCCTGCCAATGCAGGAGTCACAGGAGACGTGAGTTCAACTCCTGGGTTGGGAAGATCCCCTGGAGGAGGAAATGGCAGCCCACTCCAGTATTCTTGCTTGGGTAATCCCATGGATGGAGGAGCCTGGTGGGTGCAGTCCATGGGGTCTCAAAGAGTCGGCACAACTGAATGACTAAGCATGCAATGTCTTCTAGGGATTCAAAGAAAGCTACAGGAATTGTCCTAAGACAGCACTCGGCACAGGCCCTGATGCTAAGAAATCTGTTGGCTGGGCAAGTGGGTGATTATTTGCAGACATTACAGCTTATGGTCAGTGACTTGATCCCAGGGCAGTGGTCTAGTGCTACAGCCCCAGTCCATCAGTATCCCCAAACATGCCGGTCACTGGATGGTGCTATTAATGGGAGAGGGGGAGAAAGGGGCCTTGTACCCCCAGATAAAAACTGGGAGAGGCATTGGAAAGAAGGTGGTGGAAAAATGTTTACATCTATGATACATAGATGATAGATGGATGGATGATGGACATGATACTGACCCAGGGTTCTTGGCCTCCTAAACAATGGAAATTGACTAGAGACCAGACCAGAAATTCAGGCGAGGCTTCACTGGGGCCCCTGCTGCAAAATGGGGAGCAAGAACAAACAACAGATTCCCTTGTTTGCTCACCAGGTACGGGGTGAGCTTGTTCCTTATGTGGGATGAAGGGAGGAGTGTGTCTGGGGGTCAAGCTGGAGGGGTGGTTTAGGTGGTTTGCCCACCACTCAGGTGGTGTTGAGTGCGGGAGGCATGCACAGTACCTGTTTTCTCTCCCAATACCTTGTTTGTACTCCAGGCTTTTCAGAAGTGGAAATTGAGTTTTTGGGGTTTTTTTGGAAGTTGAGTTTTTTGGTCTCTTTGTATCTTTTGGGTCCAGAATTTGCCCCAGCTGTGCATGCATACATTTATTTTTAGTCCTGTATAGTTTCTTTGTATTTAGTTGCTCAAGGAGAGGTGTATCCAGGTGCAAGCTTTGCAGCACTATAGCAAAGGCTCTCAGGTTGCAGCCTGTCTCAGATGGATAGATAAATGGATAGAAAGATAGAAGGCAGAAAGGAGACACACCAGAGATGTACCACTCAGAATGGAGAAGCATAAATCACCAGTAGCTTTTGAGGGACTGAGGTTGGAGAGGCATAGTTGGGCACTATGGATACAAAGTTTCAATGAACATTCAGCTAAGTACGCAAGTGTTTATGTATAATGGTGTGTTTAAGTAGTGAAAAGAGAAGTGAAGGCTTGTCAGACTCCTCCTGGATGGAAATCTTTTTCTCTGCTAAAGACTGCCTTTCAGACACTGTCTCATTACTCCTGAGCCGTGATGGATGCTCAGAGAAGCCTGACCTCACTGTATAGGTGGGTAGGGGAGCGCACATTTTTCCAATTGAGCAGAAAGCACTGTTTGACTTTCTTCTAAGGCAGTATTTTTACTGCACTGCGAGACCTGCACAAGAAGTAACTTTGATGGGGCTTGATCTTCCTGATCATGTTCCCGATGTCTCTGTTGGGAACGTCTTCCAGGGCAGGCCTGCTTCTTTGGGCTTCCCAGGTAGCTCAGCTGATTAAGAATCCTCCTGCCAATGTAGAAGATGCCTGAGACAAGAGTTCAATCCCTGGCTTGGGAAGATCCCCTGGAGGAGGGCATGGCAACCCACTCCAGTATTCTTGCCTGGAGAATCCCATGCACAGAGGGGTCTGGTGGGCTACAGTCCATGGGGTCGCAAAGAGTCGGACACAGCTGGAGTGACTTAGCGCATGCCTTGATCACTGTGAAGTAGCCTGCGAGGTCCTGGCTTCTGATTCTTGGGCTTTTTGGTTAGTTTTGAGTCTCTGTTGAATCCTAGTGACATCTGGCCCCTTGCAGCAGACTGTGAGAGCAGAGCGGTGCCCAGGACGGGACTGCTGATGGCCTCTGTGACTCAAGGACAGAGGAACAGTCAAACACCCACCAAGGACTTCCCCATGCTTGTAAAATGAACCATTCCTCGTGAAGGCGTGTGTGTCTTGATGGTGTGCAGAGGGAGGGAGTATGGGTGAGGTCAGACGGGAGAGGGTCTGGGTCATAGCAGGGCAGTGTCACAGAGGGGTTGAGAGCAGACACGTCTGCAACTCTGCCTCCAGGGATCCAGGCTCTGCAGCAGCCCTGCTGTGTGATCCTGGCCAAGTGCCTCGGCCTCTCTGGCCCCAGCTTTCTCCTCTGGAACATAAGGATGATAACCACACTTGGGTGTGTGCATGCTAAGTCACTCAGTCATGTCTGACTCTTTACGACCCCCTGGATGGTAGCCCGCCAGGCTCCTCTGTCCATGGGATTCCCCAGGCAAGAATACTGGGTTGCCACTTCCTCCTTCAGGGGATCTTCCTGACCCAGGGACTGAACCCTCTTCTCTTATGTCTCCTGAGTTGGCAAGTGGGTTCTTTACCACTAGCGCCACCTGGGAAGCCCACCACCCCTTTGATTTAAGGATTAGATGATATTTTGCACAGAAAGTACTCACATCATGTGGTACCATGCATGGTGTATGAACAGCACCTTCCTCATCATCTGTGTGCTTTCCTGCGGCCATCCACAGTCAGTCTGGTGTGAGGATCAGGGGCGGGAGAAAAGCATCCTCCTCTCTTACCTGGCCTTTTCCAGGTGGGACTGGTCCTGCCAAGTCACCCTGAGATGACTAGAGGTCCCCACCAAGGAGAGGCAGCCAGCTGCAGAAGCGCACGCCGTCCTGGGTTGGTCCTCAGGCAGGTGTGAACTAAGGAGAAGCAGGGGCTGACCCTGCTTCTCACTCACCTGTAGGCCAAAAGAACAGGTGTCGTGAGATCATCATACAAGGCCATGGCGGGGGTCTAACCATCGTTCTGCGATCTCCCATCTGAGTCTCCACAACTGGCAACACGACCAACAAAGCTCGCTGTCTTTTGGAGAGAACGGACTACGGATGGTGGTCAGCACTTACTCATGGGTTCTTTCAGCTGGGTGTAGTCATCAGCTGGGCACGTGGATGCAGGATGAGGTTTGGTGCTGTGAGGGCTAGGGGGTCAGCAGTGGGGTCCAGGCCTCTGTCCTCATCAGCCTGTGGTCCCAGGAAGGCCTCAGATAGTCATACATGGTATGACCAGTCAACTCTGGTCATGATATTGAGACGTGCTGGCAGTGGGAAGAGGTGGGACTTGTAAGAGGGGTTCTGGGGGACCAGCATCAGGGAGTCCAGGGACATGTCTATGATAGACAGTCCTTTAGATCATTGAGAGATGGGGTGGAGAAGGGACATACTGGGCAAAGGATCAGGGCAGAGGCTGAGGCCTGTGCTGACGGTGGCCAGGAGCCTGCCCTGGCCTGAGGGAGGAGGGGACGCCCCATTCGTGTCCCCTGAGTCAGTCCTATCGCCTGGTTTCCACTTAGGTACTTTGCTTCAGTCTGTCTCCCACCAGGATATTCTGTCCACAAAGATTCATGGGACCTTGCTGGTCACATCGTCCCCTTCATGTGGTGGCTCAGACACACTTACCCAGGAGGCTCCTCTGACCCCTTCTCTGCACCCACCCCCTCCTTGCACCTAGCTGCCCTCCCAGGTTTCTTCGCAGCAGTTGCCACCAGCTGAGGTTCTGGGGTTCAGTTATGCCTTTGGCTGCTCAGAAGAAAAGCATCTGAAAGCAGGTCCTTTGTTGTGTCTGGTGCTACCCCTGTGTTTAGAACAGTGCCTGGCACATAGTTGTCGTTGAGTTGCTAAGTCATGCCCGACTCTTTCCGACCCATGGACTGCAGCACACCAGGTTTCCCTGTCCTTCACTTTCTCCCAGAGTTTGCTCGAATTCATGTCCCTTGAGTCGGTGATACCATCCAACCCTCTCATCCTCTGTCGTCCCCTTCTCATCCTGCCTTTAGTCTTTCCCAGCATCAGGGTCTCTTTGAATGAGTCGACCCTTCACATCAGGTGGCCAAACTCTCGGAGCTTCAACTTCACCATAAGTCCTTCCAGTGAATATTCAGGGTTGATTTACTTTAGGATTGATAGGTTTGGTCTCCTTGTGGTCCAAAGGACTTTCAAGAGTCTTCTTCAGCACCACAATTTAAAAGCCTCAATTCTTGGGAGCTCAGCCTTCTTTATGGTCCAACTCTCACTTCCATAACTGACTCCTGGAGAAATCATAGCTTTGACTATGTGGACCTTTGTTGGCAAAGTGATGTCTCTGCTTTTTAATATGCTGTCTAGGTTTGTCACGGCTTTCCTACCAAAGAGCAAGCATCTTTTAAGTTCATGGCTGCAGTCACCATCTGCAGTGATTTTGGAGCACAGGAAAATAAAATACGCCACTGCTTCCACTTTTTGCCTATCTGCCATGAAGTGATGGGACCGGATGGCATGATCTTCGTTTTTTGAATGTTCAGTTTTAAGCCAGCTTTTTCAGTCTTCTCTTTAACCCTCATTAAGAGGCTGTTTAGTACCTCTTCCCTTTCTGCCATTAGAGTGGTATCATCTGCATATCTGAAGTTGATATTTCTCCTGGCAATCTTGATTCCAGTTTATGCTTCATCCAGCCTGGCATTTAGAATGATGTATTCTGCATATAAGTTAAATAATCAGGGTGACAATATGAAGCCTTGACATACTCCTTTCCCAATTTGGAACCAGTCCATTGTTCCATGTATGGTTCTAACTGTTGCTTCTTGACCTGCATACAGGTATCTCAGGGGATAGGTAAGGTAGTCTGGTATTCCCATCTCTTTCAGAATTTTCCACAGTTTGTTGTGATCCACACAGTCAAAGGCTTTAGCATAGTCAATAAAGCAGAAATGGATGTTTTTCTGGAATTCCCTTGTTTTCTGGGAGGAGGGAATGGCAAACAACTCCAGTATTCTTACCAAGAGAATCCCATGATTAGTATGAAAAGGCAGGTAGTGGGAACACACTATTTATCAAACAAGAGACGTTGGTTTCTTTTCTAGTATGGCCAAAGTTTCATCAATAAAACAACCTAAAAGACTCCTTCGCTCACAAGTCAAATACACAGTATGAGTTTGCAACTCGATTCTGGGCACAGATGACTTGCTCTGGCTATATCAGTGGTTGAGTGAGATCACCTGTTTGGGGTCCTTGAGCTTGTGAAGCAGCTGGAATGGATGAACGGGAGCTGAGAGGGAGAAGGACTTTGCTCTCTTACCCTGCTCGCTGTCTCAGTGTTTTTCTCAGCATACCTTTGTCCCCCCCGCCCCCCACCCCAGCATTTTTCATGGGCATTCACTGGCCGCTCTGGTAGCAAAGGTGCAAACAGCTTCTCTCAAGAGGGTCAGTGTTGTCAGGAATGGGGCATCCTCTCTCAAGATTGCCACTGTGCAGGTCCTTGCCAGCTCAGTTCAGTTCAATTCAGTGGCTCAGTCGTGTCCAGCTCTTTGTGACCCAATGGACTGGAGCACGCCAGGCTTCCCTGTCCATCACCAACTCCTGGAGTTTACTCAAACTCATGTCCATTGAGTCAGTGATGCCATCCAACCATCTCATCCTCTGTCGTCCCCTTCTCCCACCATCAATCTTTCCCAGCATCGGGGTCTTTTCAGATGAGTCAGTTCTTCCCATCAGGTGGCCAAAGTATTGGAGTTTCAGCTTCAGCATCAGTCCTTCAAATGAATATTCAGGACTGATTTCCTTTAGGATGGACTGGTTGGATCTCCTTGCAGTCCAAGGGACTTTTCCAACACCACAGTTCAAAAGAGTCAATTCTTCAGCACTCAGCTTTCTTTATAGTCCAAATCTCACATCCATACATGACTACTGGAAAAACCATAGCTTTGACTAGATGGACCTTTGTTGGCAAAGTAATGTCTCTGCTTTTTAATATGCTGTCTAGGTTGGTCATAGCTTTTCTTCCAAGGAGTAAGCGTCTTTTAATTTCACGGCTGCAGTCACCATCTGCAGTGATTTTGGAGCTCAAAAAAATAAAGTCTGTTACTGTTTCCACTGTTTCCCCATCTATTTGCCATGAAGTGATGGGATTGGTTGCCATGATGTTAGTTTTCTGAATGTTGAGTTTTAAGCCAACTTTTTCACTCTCCTCTTTCACTTTCATCAAAAGGCTCTTTAGTTCTTCTTAAGTTTCTGCCATAAGGGTGGTGTCATCCGCTTATCTGAGGTTATTGATATTTCTCCCAGCAATCTTGATTCCAACTTGTGCTTCATCCAGCCCAGTGTTTCCCTTGGTGTACTCTGCAAGTTAAATAACCAGGGTGACAATATACAGACTTGACGTACTCCTTTCCTTATTTGGAACCAGTCTATTGTTCCATGTCCAGTTTTAACTGTTGCTTCCCAATCTGCATACAGATTTCTTAAGAGCCTGGTAAGGTGGTCTGGTATTCCCATCTGTTGAAGAATTTTCCACAGTTTGTTGTGATCCACACAGTCAAAGTCTTTGGCATAGTCAATAAAACAGAAATAGATGTTTTTCTTGAACTCTCTTGCTTTTTTGATGATCCAGTGGATATTGGCAATTTGATCTCTGGTTCCTCTGCCTTTTCTAAATCCTGCTTGAACATCTGGAAGTTCATGGTTCACATATTATTGAAAACTGATCTGGAGAATTTTGAGCATTACTTTGCTAGCATGTGAGATGAGTGCAATTGTGCAGTAGTTTGAGCATTCTTTGGCATTGTCTTTCTTTGGGATTGGAATGAAAACTGACCTTTTCCAGTCCTGGGGCCACTGCTGAGTTTTCCAAATGTGCTGGCATATTGAGTGCAGCACTTTCACAGCATCATCTTTTAGGATTTAAAATAGCTCGACTGGAATTCCATCACCTCCACTAGCTTTGTTCATAGTGATGCTTCCTAAGGCCCACTTGACTTCGCATTCCAGGATGTCTGGCTCTAGATAAGTGATCATACCATCATGATTATCTGGATCATGAAGATCTTTTTGTATAATTCTGTGTATTCTTGCCAGCTCTTCTTAATATCTTCTGCTTCTGTTAGGTACATAGCATTTCTGCCCTTTATTGTGCCTATCTTTGCATGGAATGTTCCCTCAGTATCTCTAATTTTCTTGAAGAGATCTCTAGTCTTTCCCATTCTATTGTTTTCCTCTGTTTCTTTGCACCAATCACTAAGGAAGGATTTCTTATCTCTCCTTGCTCTTCTTTGGAACTCTGCATTCAAATGGGTATCTTACCTTTTTTCCTTTGCCTTTTGCTTCTCTTCATTTCACAGCTATTTGTAATGCCTCCTCAGGCAACCATTTTGCCTTTTTGTGCTTCTTTTTCTTGGGGATGGTCTTGATCCCTGCCTCCTTTACAATGTCACGAACCTCCATCCTTGGTTCTTCAGGCACTCTGTCTATCAAATCCAATCCCTTGAATCTATTTGTCACTTCCACTGTATAATCATAAGGGATTTGATTTATGTCATACCTGAATGGTCTAGTGGTTTTCCCTACTTTCTTCAATTTAAATCTGAGTTTGGCAGTAGGCAATCAGCAAACTAAAATGGACTGGGATGGGTGAATGTAAGTCAGATGACCCTTATATCTACTACTGTGGGTAAGAATCCCTTAAAAGAAATGGAATAGTCATCATAGTCAACAAGAGTTGGAACTGCAGTACTTGGATGCAGTCTCAAAAACGATAGAATGATCTCTGTTCATTTCCAAGGGAAACCATTCAATATCACAGCAATCCAAATCTATGCCCCGACCAGTAATGCTGAAGAAGCTGAAATTGAACAGTTCTATCAAGACCTTCTAGAACTAACACCCAAAAAAGATGTCCTTTTCTTTATAAGGGACTGGAATGCAAAAGTAACAGGCAGATTTGACCTTGGAGTACAGAATAAAGCAAGACAAAGGCTAACAGAGTTTTGCCAAGAGAACACACTGGTCATAGCAAACACCCTCTTCCACCAACACAAGAGAAGACTACCATGGACATCACCAGGTGGTCAATACTGAAATCAGATTGATTATATTTTTTGCAGCCAAAGATGGAGAAGCTCTATACAGTCAGCAAAAACAAGACTGGAAGCTGACTGTGGCTCAGATCACGAACTTCCTATTGCCAAATTCAGACTAAAATTAAAGAAAGTAGGTCCCTGCCAGGCTGAACCCAGTGATTTCCACCAGTTTCTCTGGAAGCAGAATTGCAGTCCACGTAATCAGCACCTTCATATGTAGGGAAACAGGCAGGAACCTGCTTCCTCAATGACTGACAGTGCAGAAAAGCAAACCCATGAGGAAAAAACGCGCACTAGGATGGTAATGACAGCACACGGAGGGTGCCTCAGGTCAGTTCAGTTCAGTCGCTCAGTCGTGTCTGACTCTTTGTGGCCCCATGAATCGCAGCAGGCCAGGTCTCCCTGTCCATCACCAACTCCAGGAGTTTACTCAAACTCATGCCCATCGAGTCGGTGATGCCACCCAGCCACCTCATCCTCTGGCGTCCCCTTCTCCTCCTGCCCCCAATCCCTCCCAGCATCAAGGTCTTTTCCAATGAGTCAACTCTTCGCATGAGGTGGCCAAAGTATTGGAGTTTCAGCTTCAGCATCAGTCCTTCCAATGAACACCCAGGCCTAGACCTTTATAAATATGGCCAGAAAACCTCAGAGTCCTCATTGAAGGACTGCCTTTATCCCTCCCATGAAAGGACAGATTTCCCAGACCTCACAGCTGGCTCTGTGTAAATGTGCTGGATACAGAGGTGTGTCTCAGCATGTAAAAAGAATCCACTCTGTCATCTCAGACTGTGGACAAGGGGGTACTTGCGGGTGGGGACAGACACTTAAGACAGGCTGTGTGTGTATGAATATATCATTTGGGTTTCACTGCAGCTGTCCAGTGTGTGGGCAGATGGGCATCTGAATACATATTTACCAGCATGTTATTAACTTGTACTTCAGAAGCAATGTGTTTTACTTATCTTGCCAACAATAAGGTGAGTTTAGGATTTGGACATTCATTTGCATTGGCCAGGACTCTTTGATGACAAGTGACAAAAAAGAACCAGAAAAAAAAAAGTTACTGGTTCACATGGTTAAAAATTACTGGAGTCACCATCTTCAGGTCTGACTGGATCAAGGTGTTCAAATAATGTCTACCAGGAGCACATTTCACTTTTGCTCAGTCTTGCTGTATTGGGGTTTCCTCCAGGTTAGACTGGCCCCTCTGCTGGCCAGGAACAGCACATCGTTCACCAGCAGGAGCAGCTTGGCCACAGGGGGCAGAGTTCTCTTTCTCCATGCTAGCGGAGATGGGCTCATGTCACATACCCATCTATGAAACACTCACTCTGTATAGGGATGTAGTGGTTGCAAACTTTGTCTCATGTCAGAGATGGATGGCTCCTTCCAGGAAAGCCCAGGGGCTCTTACCTTAAGGGGGAATGTGGATGCCTTGAGTCAAAAATGACAGATTTGTCCATCAACCAGCCTTTAAGGTGGCAGGAGAGTGTCAGCCATGTGGACTCCATATTGTGTGGGACTCACCTGTGTATGGTGGGGTGGCCCTGGACTCTCATGCCAATGGTACCCACACACTCACAGATGCATGTACACACACACACACACACACACACACACACACCATTGACACCCGACGGAAGCCCTTGCAGGTCTCCAGAGCCTCTGTAAAACTGGGCTTCTGATGAGCATCTGAACACTCACCCCTGCCTATTGTTTCTAAATTTACTTCCATTTTTACTAAGTGCCTTGGAAGGGAGTTAACCAATCCCAAGGTTGTATTTTGAGGTAAAGCAGAGCCTGGTGAAGCCTGTACCTGACACCCACTCTCCAAAGGTGCACTTGGAGGTAAGATTTGGAGCTGGAATTCACTTTAGGCCAAAGTACAATACTCTCACGTCTGCTCTCAAAGGCAAATACACCACGGTCAACATAAATCATGGAACTCAGTATGTTTAAAGAAAGCACATATTTAGATCATCATATCTGTCAGGATAATAATTTCAATAGGAAAAAGATCTATAAAAAAGGTAAAAATTTTATGGAATTGAAGGATTCAAAGTAGCCAGGATTATACCTTTTAAGGAAGAAATATTAGCAGCAAGCTTCCTTTAGACATTTATTTCTCATATAGTTGCTGACGTTCATAGATTCTAATGCTTTCTCTCTAATTCTAATGTTTCTCTTCATAAAATTTTTTAACCACTTAGCACCCTCAGTCTTATTACTTTCAGGGCATCTTTGTAACCCTTATCATGCGCTAATCCCCATGGTTATATGATTTTTTATGCTCTAATCCTATGGGTACAATAAGTGCCTTGAAAAAACCCTTGGTAGGAATATTCTAAGTAATGAAAAATCTCAATTTTATAGTTTTATTTCTTCAAATATTAATTTGCTACCTTGTTTATACTGATTTATCAAAGAAGGAATCTTGTTTAAAGAAATAGGCCTAGTTTTGGAAAATAAAATCAAACATCTCTGTTTTTTATTGCCTGATCTCTTTGGACTTGATAATGCTCTGATATTTTTGCATAATTTGAGGGTATGTCCTTTTGTTAGGGAAATTATGTTATCAGTGTAAATGCCATTAAAAGCAAATAAACAGATCAACACTATTCTCATCTATACTAAGAAAAACTAAGTTTGTTTTATAGTCCTAATAAGACACAAAAATAATGTGTCTTAAGTTTTTAATTATGAAAACTTTTGAACAGATGTTTCTGTCTGTTTCTGCCCTCATCTTGTTCTATGTCTGGCAAAACATTTTTTATGAGAATTATTATTTTGAAGTGAATGTTGAAAGAATAAATGCATTTTAAGTGAAGAGAGAAGGACAGAGAATAATAAAACAGGCACTTAAAGTTGACACAGAGACATTTATACCTTGCCACATTTCATTCACCTTTTTGATAAATAATAATGTTAGAAAAAACTGAAGTCCCACTTACATTTTCTGTGCATATTTTTGATGCCTTTACTATCTATCTGTGAGTCCACAAAGCAGAGAAGCTGTTGCTTAATGAATATAAGTGATATCATATATATATAAGTGATATCATATATCTTATGGTTAATCTTTAGGTGTCTTTTAAATTATTTCTCCAGATTCTCCCTTTTTGTCTACAGAAATTGTGCACCAAAATATCCTGCTTCCTGAAACCTCAAGGTCAAGGGTTGGTGAGCCTGGGGGGTACAGATCTAATCAGGGTTGAGAAGTGGCTGTCCTTGGCCTCAGCTAAACTGGGTTATGAAATTAACCTGAAGGAGAGAGAGGATGATGCCAGATCTTAATGTGATAATTCTGCCCTGGTTTCTCTTTGCAATAGAGCAAGCTGCTTTTTTTTAAAATCAGGTATTGAGTGGTAGGTTCCTTTCCCCGTAAAGGTTCTGTCATTGCTGGTTTGGCTTTGAACCCAGGTCTTTTTCTGGTCACTTTGACCATCAAGGACATTTCATGTCAGAGGTGTTTCCCAGGTCAGTGAACACTACATTCTCTCAGCTCTTATCCAGACCTTGGGAGCCAAATGTGTTTCAGGATTCCTCACATTTTAGACAGACAATGCTATGCATGTTCTGAATGTTTCCTATACCCCTTGTGGAGCATGGAAAAGTATTGTTCAATATTTCTGCAGCAGGACTTTGGAATTTTCATTCTGAGTGGGGGCAAACAAGGCCTAAATAGAGTACCCTGTCCATTTTGGGTGAACCATGAAAATACTTGTTCTATTTTCAAAGAATTTTGTAATTGCAGATAAGAGGCTGTAGATGATGACAACGATGATAATTTAAATTCATATACTGTCTGGACAGTTGATGGCATCACCCCCTGCTTTTCAGCACTGACTCAGATCCTTCCCTTCCTCCCTCCCTCCCTCTCTTTCCTTCCTTCCTTCTTTCCTTTCTTTCTTCTTTTTTTTCTTCTTGTCTTTCTCTCTTTGCTTACTTCATTAGGATTGGGAGAGAGGTGGCCTTGTATGGTCTTTAAGGACTCAGGTTTTCAAGTCAATCAGACCTTTGGACACATTCTGCTTCTGCTCCTCGCTGCAGAGGAGCAGAATGGCCTGCCTGGCCATTGTTTCATGTCACTCCCAGTGCTATTTTCCTGAGATGATCGTCACATCCACTTACTCCTCAAATGTGTTATTTTGTGAAGACACAAGAAGGTGATGGGTGTGATGTCTCCCAGGGCATAGCTAGTGCTTAGTGAATGACACCGGCTATTACCGCTGCTACTGTTATCAGTCCTTACAACGTCACTCCACATTTGCTCTTCCGTTTTAAACAGTGGATTTATTCACATGTATTTGTGTGTCTGTGTGTGTATGAAATACATTTGGTCTTTGCTCACATGCAAATTATTTGATCATACCTGCCTGAAAGTATCATCCATTGTAGTTTAAATGTTATCTGAGGGGTGTCGCACACAGCCATGCTTGCCCATGTGTAGACTGCTGTCTCCTGTGAGTTGTAGTTAGATGGATAGTTAAACAGATAGACATGGATGATAGATAAATAAATAGACAGATATGGAAGATAGGAAAGATGGACAGATAGAGATGGATGATGGATGGATGGATAGATAGATAGATAGAGACAGATAGACATAGATTTTCATCAGAACTCCAAATTGTGGACATGAATCAACATGAGAGTCTGAATTTACTATGGACCAGAGCACACCAGAGGATCTTCCCAACAGAGTGAATGGAAGAATTCATGTTATTCATGTTATTTCCTTACTTGGAAACCATAGCCCTGCCAGTCTAATTGGCTCAATTTTTATCAACTATTAGACATGTGGGGCTTCCCAGGTGGTGCTAATGGTAAAGAACCTGACTGCCAATATAGGAGACATAAGAAACACAGGTTAGATCCCTGGGTTGGGAAGATCCCCTGGAGGAGGGCATGGCAACCCACTCCAGTATTCTTGCCTGGAGAGTCCCCTGGATCAAGGAGCCTGATGGGCTACAGTCCATAGGATCTCACAGAGTCGGACACGACTGAAGTGACTTAGCATGCATGTACATAGACATATATTTTTTATCCTAAAAGACACATTGGCAGATCTCTGTAGGCAAAGTGATTCTTATGATGGCTCTTATCATTTGTTACTGAAGGCCCTCAATCCTGGTTACTTCAAGATGCTTCACCTCCTCTCCAAAGGAGCTCTTAGAATTTCAAGCTGATTATTGCAGGGGTTTAAAGACAAAGCCTCATTTGGCCTATTATTGAACACGTGGAATATGCATGCAGTCTTTGCAACTTTCTGTTTGTCTCAGTAACTAAAATTTGTATTGTCTTTAGGACTAATATCTTAAATTCATGATTTTATTTGATTCCTTGTTCACCAGTTTGAATATTATGGTTGATTATGAGTACATAATAACACCCTTTCTGTGACTGGCATTTTGATTTTTCTGGGTAAATAGAGTTCCTCTTGATCTGTTTTTAGTTTTCTTATTCCCTCCCCCCAACCTCCCCCCTACCCCCCCACCACCTGCCCAGTTCCCTTTCACTTGTGTTTCTCTGCACATACTGCAGGGGTGTCTCCAGGGGACCTTGTCTCCTTGTTCATGTTTCAGACTTGAAAGCGGTATTCAAATGCAGCCGTATTTTACAGATTGGCAATTTTGATGTAATTAAGCTTCATGAATATGAAGATTTTTGTCGAATTCCCATGATGCCCCATGGTAAGGATTTGCAATAAAACCCCTTCTCAGCTCACTGTGACCCGTACATGTCCATTGGGCTCAAGGGCAGCCTTGTGTTTACTCATACGAAATGCAAACCATGTATTAGTTCATTTTTAACCTTGTCAGAAGCAGCCTGAGAAACGCATTTGTCCAGAGGGCTCGACAAAAAACAAGGAGAAGTTCTGCGTCTTCCTGGATCCAGGGTCATTCGGGAATGAAATGCTACACTGTGAACTTGAGCAGGGGTGACATTTGTGGAATTGCCTTTGTTATGTTTTCTTCTGCTGTGATTGGCTTTGTCCCGTGAAATCTCAGAAGGAGCCAAGTTCTCTGTAACTGGATTGGGCTTCTTCCTCCCTTCAAGGCTCTGGTGCAGCTCCTGGTAGGAAAGCTTTACCTGACCAGTTTGTTCCCACCTAGCAGCATTTTCTGCACTGGAGGTTACTGCTGGTTTGTCCTTGATATTTTATTTTCTTTTGTAAATATATAATCATTCAAAACTCAAAAGTATTTTAATAAGTATGCAGAGGAAATTCTAGTCCCAACCCAAGCCCTTCATCCCTCTATTCCCAGGTCTGCATACCCCCTTTCAAATGCATACCTGATGTTATTCATTTGTTATCTGTTCTTGCAGAAATTCTCTGTGTATAAGCAAATGAGTAAAAATGGATCACTTTTTTTTGTTGGAGTCTAATTGCTTTCCAATGTTGTGTTAGTTCCTGCTGTAAATCAAGGTGAATCAGCCATGTATATACATATATCCCCTCCTTCTTGAACTCCCTCCCAACACCCCCCATCCCACGCCTCTAGGTCATCACAGAACGCTGACCTGAGCTCCTTGTGTTAATCAGCAGCTTCCTACTAGCTATCTGGTTTACACATAGTAGTGCATATATGTTAATGCTGCTCTCAAGTCATCCCACCTTCTCCTTCCCCCAGTGTGTCCACAAGTTTTTTCTCTACATCTGCATCTCTATTCCTGCTCTGAAATAGGTCCATCTGTACCATTTTTCTAGATTCTATATATATATGCATTGATATATGATATTTGTTTTTCTCTTCCTGACTTACTTCACTCTCTATGACAGACTCTAGTTTCACATGGAGCACTCTAATCCCACCCCCACATTCTAGCAGATATGTGTCTGCCTGTTGGTGTGGAACTAGTGGCTCTGTAGCTTCAGCATAAGTCTTCTGAGCGGGAATGTGGTTACTCCTGTTTTATGCAGCTTTCTGGCTCTCAGCTGAAAAGAAAACCTTGGGTTGGCTCCATTTCACTGTCTTTTTATTTTTCAATTTGAAAGTCACTGGAACTAGCCCTCTGATGTTGCCATTAACTCCTTTTACAATTGTCAGTGAAAATGGCCCGAATAATTAGGCCAAGGAAGAATCGCATCTTAAGGGCTAATTATTGATGTATTCCTCCTGTCAGCCTGAAAGTTACCTCTGGGGATGGAGATTAGGCCCCTGAGTGAACACAGCTCATCACTAAGCTTCAGTCTACCCAAGGTCACAGGAAGGTGATTTTATATATTCCGCTATGGCCCAGAAAGAGAGCAAATCCTGCACAAAACTGTCTTTGGCTAAAATAGGCATTTGAAATTTTTTTTCTAAATGAAGCAAATATTTTAATTTTTTAAATAGTTGCTTTTATGTTTCTTTTAGTCACTCTGTTGTGTCTAACTCTCTGTGACCCCATGGACTGTAGCCTGCCAGGCTCCTCTGTCCATGGAATTCTCCAGGCAAGAATACTTGGAGTGGGCTGCCATTTCCTCCTCCAGGGGATCTTCCCAACCCAGGAATCAAACTTAGGTCTCCTGCATTGCAGGCAGATTCTTTACCATCTGAGCCAACAGGGAAGCCCCTGCTTTTTATATAGATAGACACAAAATGACTAGCATGCCATACTTGCATTAAAAAGTTAATGTAGATACAGTTGACCTTATTAGTCTTTGTTTAATGAACAAATTGATATGTTCCCAATTTCGATCCACATTAGTTAAGATATGCTACAAGAGGACACCTCTGCCATCACACCCTGACTTAAGCTGACCTGATAGAATTCTGTTGGTTTCTATTTCTTGCTTTCCTTGCTTTGGGTTGAAATCAGTAGACATGACCATTTCTGTCCACATGTCATATGTAATTAAACTCCAGCCTTTAAACTGCCAACATCAAAGATGGTTAGGAAGAAAAATTATATTATTGCAATTCATTGTCTTGAGGTAGCAGCCACAACACAAGTGAGGCAGACATGTGGCAGTGATAGCACAGAAATGATCCATCTTGTTCTTTAAAAAAGAAAAACATAGCAGGCTTGTACCCACATACACTTTTTATATTGAAGCATCTAATCATGCATTCTGGCTTCTCCCTGCCGGCTTGGGGTCAGAGTAAGTAACTAACACAGTACTCCTTTGGCAGCACAGCCACTAACAAAGCAAGTGACAATAGCACTGGCTTTTGCACAACAGGGCTGGGCTACAGTGTTTGCAAAAATAGATGAAAAACTTCTACGTTAGGATTTTGAAGGGTCTCGTGAGGAACCTGAAAGTCATTAGCATTTGTGTATGAACATAATGTAGAAATTTCAAGACAGATAGAATGTGGGCTTTAAAAGGGTTTAGAGGAGGGGGCAAAATGAAATGGGAGTGCTGTTTTAGCTTCCTGAAGCTGGGACCAAGAAATATGCCTCATCCTTGAACATCTCATTTCTGGAAGAAAGTCTGCCAGTGTGCTGTCTGCCTTGGTGCCCAAAGCATGCAGAAGGACACAGGCTTGGGCTTCTGTGGCTCCAAGCCTGATTATAATGACTCAAAGTAATTTGACTCTGTCATTCTTCCATAATTGGTTGCAATTTTTACCCAGAAGAAAGAATACATGCGTGCATGCTCAGTTGCGTCCGACCCTCTACGACCCCATGGACTCTAGCCCACCAGGCTCCTCTTTCTTCCCAGGTGAACTCTTTACCCTCTGAGCCACAAGGGAAGCCTCGTGTGGCACTACTGGTAAAGAAACCGCTTGCCAATGCAGGAGACCAGGGTTTGATCCCTGGGTTGGGAAGATGTCCTGGAAAAGGGCATGGCAGCCCTCTCCAGGATTCTTTCCTGGAGAATACCATGGACAGAGGAGCCTGGCGGGCTCCAGTCCATGGGGTCGCAAAGAGTCAGACACAACTGAAGCCTCTTATCATGCACTCTACCTCTGTTCTTCTTAAAGAGGAAAACATTTCCCCAGTGCCCTCAGAAGATTTCCCCTTTTTATCTCATTGGTAGAGTTGAGTCACATGCCCACCTCCAGACCAACCATTGGCAGAGGGAATTAGTTTTAGTGTGTTTGACTTAAACATAATTCACCCACTAAAAAAATATAGTGATATTTGCTTCAGAACTGAATCAAAATATCTCTTGGGTAATCAACCAACTATTCCTGCGGTAGAAAAGATGTGGAGTATAATACACTGCCGTCCTGGTTAAGCTGAGGTAGAAGAGGGTTTACGTCTTTAAATGAATGAGCAACTTTAACTTCATAGCAGCCTTCAGGTTGGAAGAAGCAAGGGAGTTGCTCTTACAAGTGTGTAAATCAGAAGAGTGGAAAATCACTGATGAGATGATACAGACAAGACATGAGCAAATATTTAGGATTTATCTGCTTTTCACATGAGAACTAAGACTCGTCAGTTCTTAGAGCAGTTCATAGGGCTTCTCAGGTGGTGCTAGCAGTAGAGAACCTGTCAGCCAATGCAGATGTAAGAGACGTAGGTTCGAAAGTCTGCATATTCAAAGCTATGATTTTTCCAGTAGTCATATATGGATGTTGGACCGTAAGTGTGGAAGAACTGATGCTTTCGAACTGTGGTGCTAGAGAAGACTCTTGAGAGTCCCTTGGGCTGCAAGGAGATCAAACCAGTCAATCCTAAGGGAAATCAACCCTGACTATTTATTGGAAGGACTGATGCTGAAGCTGAAACTCCGAGACTTTGGCCACCTGATGCGAAGAGCCACCTCGTTGGAAAAGACCCTGATGCTGGGAAAGATTGAGGGTAGGAGAAGCGGGCAGCAAGAATGAGGTGATTAGGTAGCATCACTGATTCAACAGATAACAATTTGAGCAAACTCCAGGAGATAACGAAGGACAGGTAAGCCTGGTATGCAGCAGGCCATGGAGTCACAGAGAGTCGGACATGACTTCCTGACTGAAAAACAATAACAGAACAGTTCAAGGCCATGTGTCAAAACCGTCAGGGGACTGGACAAAGAGGTGTGAAATTGTGAACCAATTAGGAGGCTCAAAATAAACACATTTCCTAGGCTTCTGCACCCCCACGGCTGCCCCACTGTGCCAGCCGTGCTGCCCAGGAGAGTCTGGGCTCTTCCTCCAGTCCGGGGTTGTGCTCTGGCTCCTGAGCTGGACAGTCAGTTTGGGGAACTGTCTACCTACCCTGGGAAAGCTCCTGAGCCAAGCCCCTGCCTGACCTACTCCCCTTTGAATGATGTTCTGGCACATTCAGGGCTGTCTCCTTGGGGCCAGGATGATGATGCAGGTAAGAAGGGCCTAAACACCTCCACCCCTGGGAAGTTGATTACATCCTCGCTTATGGTTGAGCCAAAGCACTTAGAGAGTGATAAGTGGAAATGTTGCCTCAAGCATTGGGCGAAATGTGAGGAGTAGATGGGAATTGATTAGAGATGCTTGGGAAAAAATAAAGCCTTCCCCAAAGAGAAGGGTGTTGTTTTTGATATTTGACCTCTGGAAGTGGTTCAGTTCAAAAGGAGACAGAGGAAGTCATCACCCATGGTTTCATGGCACCCCATAAAGTGGTCAGTGATGGCTCCCTATTCCTCCACCCCCCAACAATAAGCTGGATCCTATCCTGCCAGAGCCCCACTTTCTCCATCAAAGCGGCTGCCTCTCCAGATAGATACCTGGGGGGAACCCCGCTTCCCTCTCCACATCTCTTTCCGGAAGCTGATACCCACAGGT